>NC_057809.1:219371835-219592437 GCF_018294505.1 Triticum aestivum
TAGCCGCCGTCGCCGGTGGTTTTCTGCCCGGTTTTGTTAGATCCATTTTTTAGAACGGTTTTACGGTTTAGTTATTTAGCGAGCGTTCGCTCGTTTTAACGAATGTGTTCATTGGTTAGATCCAGATAACGAACGTTCGTTTGTTAATCTGTTAGTCGTTTTTCTTTTTCTCGGATTAAATCCGCGATTATTTCTGATCGCGATTTCTGATCCGATTTTCATTTTAGTATAACTATTCGCTCGTTTGTCGGATTCAGGCGATTCAAGCCCCTGGAGTTTCGTCTCGAAACCCTCTTTCTGTTTAACCAACTTAAACAAGTTGTTGCCACTGTAAAAATTGCCTTCGATCCAGAATAGTAAACGAAACATGTTTCTTTTGTCATTTGTCTTTCGTTGCTTCGTTCGATTCAATTCTTTTTGCCAACCGGAGTTCTTAAGTTGAACTTTCTGGTTAAATCTCTTATTTGAGTTTTACCTGTGCATTAGTCGAGTACTTATTGTATGCTTGTTTGTTTCCGATAGAGTACCCGGAGTGCGCCGCTTGTTACTTCGAATCACTAGGTTTCCCGGATCATCAGCAAGGCAAGTACCACTTTGATCATACCTCCCACTACCCAGTTTTATTGCATTAGATCAATCCTTACACATTGCATGATTAGGATCTAATTAAATTGTGGGTTTGGGAAGTAGTTGAGGTAGTACCTATTACCTGTCTAATTATCAAACCTTTGGGAGTTACTTCTACGTTTCCTTATTATTGCTATGCTATGCTAGTAGACGTGGATTGGGTGAGTGTATCCATGACAGATGTGAGCTTTGTTAATTAATGGTTTACTTAAGGTGGCAACCTAAACCCACATCTGGGTGGATTGAGGCACCTGGGTATTCCAGGATTGCCTATTTTTTCTTTTGGACCGCCACCCAGGCTCAAAGGGATCGCGAGATTGTTCATGCTAGAAACTTCCGTGTGCAGCCACAAGCTATTATGGGCTCTAGCTTAGTTGACTAAGTCGTGCGAACTCTTACAGTGGTAGACTAGCAGATGTAGGGGATGTAGGTGGTACGGTCTACCCATCGTAAGCTGCTAGCGCTTCTGAAAGACTATGTCTCGGTCATCGTTTCTCAAACACCGTGTAGTGCGAGAAACCAAACAGAGGTGATCGAGTCTTGTGGGCAAAAGTGCACAAACCTCTGTAGAGTGTATAAACTAATCATGGTTAGCCGTTGTCGGTGTCAAAACCGGCGGATCTCGGCTAGGGAGTCCTGAACTGTGCGTCTAGGCCGGATGGTAACAGGAGACAGGGGACACTTTGTTTTACCCAGGTTCGGGCCCTCTCGATGGAGGTAATACCCCACTCCTGGTTGATTAATATTGATGATATGGGTAGTACAAGAGTAGATCTACCTCGAGATCAAGGAGGCTAAACCCTAGAAGCTAGCCTATGGTATGATTGTTGTGTATGGAGTTGATTGCCTACGGACTACAACCCTCCGGTTTATATAGACACCGGATAGGGTTAGGGTTACACAGAGTCGGCTACAATGGTAGGAGATCTTGAATATCCACATCGCCAAGCTTGCTTTCCATGCCAAGGAAAGTCCCATCCGGACACGGGACGAAGTGTTCAATCTTGTATCTTCATAATCCAGGAGTCCGGCTGAAGGTATAGTCCGGCTACCCGAACACCCCCTAATCCAGGACTCCCTCAGTAGCCCCTGAACCAGGCTTCAATGACGACGAGTCCGGCGCGCAGATTCTTCGGCATTGCAAGGCGGGTTCTTCTCCGAATCTTGTGTACCCATAGGAATAATGTCCGATTTTTGTAATGTAGTGCTCCTCGGCTTCCATACCCAATAATGACCGTCTTCCAGGTGTTCAAACAAATGCGAAAAGCCGGGGCGTTTTTACATCCACACCCCTAGCCATATAAACGACCCGCCTATTTAACGGGATGGGGATTTAGGTCCAAACCACATCTTCTCCTTTCCACGAGTTATCATCAGAGCGCTTCCAGCAAAGGTCCATTCCATCATGACCAGCCGCTGCAGCTCCTCCCCTCGCCCCTCCAGTCCCAAACCCGGGGACTGGGAGAGTTGCACCATCCCGGACAGCAAGTTGGCGTCACTTCAGGCCAAGGGATTCCTCCCTCAGGCATGTATGGTCCCGGTCCGAGCCGGTCTCGCCACCTATAATGGCGGAAAACAAGCGGAGAACACCCCCAATCCTTCTAAAGGAGAGCGGGTGTGCCTCGTCCCCTATCTAATAAGGGGACTGGGATTTCCAATTCACCCATTTCTCCGCGGGCTTCTTGAGTTCTACGGCCTCCAGCTGCACAATCTCACGCCCGCCTCCGTATTGCACATTGCGGGTTTCGTCGCCCTCTGCGAGCTATTTTTAGGCGTTGAGGCTCATTTCGCGTTGTGGAAGAGGTTATTCTTCCTAGTGCCTCGTTCTAGAAAGGGGTCCATATATCAAGTGGGCGGAGCCGAAGTATGGCGCATCGCCGGGACCGGATACCTATCCGGAACCCCAAAGAAGGCGTCCGAGGACTGGCCTTCGGAATGGTTTTACATAGATGATGTCCCGCTACCAAACCCTGTCCGGGTAGGTCTCCCTGAGTTCAACAGTGCTCCATTGAAGAAACGCTTGAGCTGGCGTCCGCGGAGCTCTCAGAGAGAAAGTGACAGAGACATCCTTTACCTGATGGGCCGGATAAGACTGTTGGCTCATTCCGGACTAACCATGATTGGAGTCATGGCCGCATGCATTATGCGGGGGGTGCAGCCGCTTCAATATAGAGGCCACCCCATGTGGGATTTCAACGGGGAGGATGACGCCACACGTTACGGTCGTAAGGGGCCGGACTCAGCCGCCGCCTTAGTAAAGATCCTATCCTCCTTGTATAAGGGAGAAAAGGAGGAATTCCTCTGCGTCAATCCACAGGCCGGATTCAGTATGTACGATCCTCCAAGTTGGGTAAGTGAACAATTGCACTTGCCCATTTGGTTTATACTCCCATGGTTAGATAGGTAGTCTAACGACTTCAATGCAGGAACTGCGACAGGAGGTAAAGGACATAAGCAGCCGCCCGCCACAGACCGAGGACCAGAACGGTCCCTCAATCCGGACTCCGAAGAGGATCCGGACATATCGGTGGATCTTATCGACGGGGTGTTCCATCAGCTAAGCAAGGACAATACCTTGGTAGCCATCATGGCTGATTACCCAGAGTTAATTCCGGCCTCCCAGGTGACAGAAACCGGAGTCTCATTCCCTTGAGAGAGATTGCACTCTTGCGTATTCCGGTGTTTCTGACGACAACCGTGTTTTGCAGGGGAGTTTTCCGAGGCAGGAGGCCGAACCTGCGGCGGCTAGCCAACGAGGGGCCGCAGGGCCCTGTGGGGCAAAAAGGAATGAAGTCCGGACTGAGATGCCGGCGCAAAGGTATAGCGCACCCTCTGTTTCCCTGGTGTTATTCTGTCAGGGCATATTTAACGTTCGTGCTATCTTCAGAACAAAGAGATCTCACCGGACTACATCCGGAGAGGTTGCCAATCGCGCCTCCACCAGCAAGGCTCGAACGGCTGGCCGGGAAGCGGAGGCGAGCACAAGGCGCGTACCGGACGCTCCTCCGACAGAGGATGAGGACAGGCTGTCTGCCACGAATTCTGAAGTGGAGAGTGCCATGAACCACAGGCGTCGCCGGACAGTTCTACGAGACGCTTGTTTCTCCCAAGAGGCTTTAGATGCCTTTAATTCGGGAGATGCGTACCTCCGGGCCGCTCAAAATGGTTTAGCCAGAGCCACGGAGCAGTATGTAAAAGACATACGGGTGAGAAAATTTTGGTCGAATATATATATACTAGTAGCCCCCGAGACTTGAAACAGTTAGAGAAACTGATTTAAGGATCTTTTAATATGCAGGTTCTTACAGAGAAGAATACTGTACTGTCCCAGGAGCTGGAAAAGTGCAAGGCCCAACTAGAGGCCACACTAGCCGCAGCAGGGGAGCCTAAAGAGACCCCCTCAGGTAAGATACACTTCGAAAGATTAGTATTGTGCGGTGTGGGTGCAAATCTGACAAATCATATTGCATATGGCGCCGGACTCAATCCGGACAAGCAACAACTCTTACGCCAGCTAAAAGTCGGTGAGAGTATGTTGACAAGGGTGAGGCGAGAGAAGAATGATCTTCAGGATGCCAACACCAAGCTGGACGTCGAACTTAAAGATGTTCGTGACCAGCTGTCGGACTCCATGAAGGAGAATCAGCAGCTTCGATGCGGCATTTTTAGTAAGTGCTTGCACGAACTTTGAAAAAAGAGTTCGGCGAGGAAGTCGACTAACAGAGTAATGTCTGTAGGTATGCTCACAGGTCGTCCTGAAGAGGAGATGCCTGGTTCTACGGGTGACCTTCTTCCCGAACTCACACAACTGCACGAGCGAATTCGGCAGGCGATGCGAGGTGTTGCCCAAGCCTTATGGCCTGCCCACTCCGTACCCGAGGGCCTTGGAGGGCTTGCGGAGAAGCTGAAGGGAGCTCGGCGGCGCTTCCGGTTATGGAAGATATCGGCCTGCCGACAAGGCGCTAGGGAAGCCTGGGCCATGGTGAAGACCCGTTTTACGAAGTCTGACCCAAACCACATGGCCGAGGTAGGACCAGTGGGGCCTGACGGGAAGGAGATCCCGGTGAGCAGGAGAACCCGGTGAGCTTAGTATACGGCCAAGTAGACTTGGCCGCGAAGTATTCCCAGCAGGACTGTAAATTAGACAGCCTGTTAGATGGTATAGAAGAGGAATACAATCAGTCAGAATGACCATGTAATTTTGAATTGGCATGTGTAATGCCTTCTAGCCGGATTGTAGATCGTTTGTCGTTGCCGACCTTTTCGCTTCGACCTCGGGACCCGACGGTCCGGAGTGTGTCCGAATACCATAGCGGTTATATAAGAACCGTGGTATGCGTGGAGACCAGGCGTAGGGGTCATTAGTGCTTTATCAGACAAGTGCCCGACTAGTTATGTTATATTACATGGTTAGTAAGAAACATCTTCCAGAGAGAATAGTTCCGTTAGGGGTTCCTTTCGCTGGGAGGCATGCCCTAAAGTGCATGTCCGGAGTGCATAAAAAGACGCAGAAAAAGCATCTGGGGGCGCATATAAAAAAAGAAAAAAGATCATCTTTTATCTCACCGACCGAATATTCCCTTAAGAACGCTAGCTTTTGGCTTCACCCAGTCTGAGGTACACATTCGGCTGACCCGGCAGTAACAATCGCAGAGGTGCTCCCTTTACCACCTAGCCGAACAATCGGGAACGTAGGGGTAAGCACAGGAGCCAGGCAACCCAGCTTGGCCAAAACTTAAGTCATGTCGATGCATATATGGTGAAGAAAAAGGTACATGCGGAAGTTTGACGCATGTGTTGGGCATGAAGCCCGTATAAATAAGCTTCTGTTAAAGAAGCCCCCAGGTTTAATGAGCGCGAGTGGCACGTCACTAGATAAGCCTTTAAGGGCTATAAAAGGAAAGAGGGGAAGGAGAGAAATGTAAGACAGAAAAATGCAAAAAATGGACAGAGGAAGGAGACAAACCCATAGTCCGGCGCTAGGCATAGAATCTTCGGATACGGGTGGCGTTCCACGGGTTTGGCTCGAGTCAGTTATTCGACGCATCTCGCAGGCGGTACGCCCCGCCAGTCAGGACTTGGTCGATTATGAATGGACCTTCCCACTTGGGCTTGAGTTTGTCCTTTTTCTTATCCGGCAGGCGTAGAACTAGTTCGCCAACATTGTAGTTTTTGGCCCGTACTTCTCTGCTTTGATATCTTCGGGCCTGCTGTTGATAAAATGCGGAACGGGCTTTTGCCACGTTACGCTCCTCCTCCAGGGCGTCCAAGTTGTCCTGCTGATCGAGCTCGGCTTCTCTTTCTTCGTACATGCGCACTCTAGGCGAGTCATGAATTATGTCGCAGGGCAGAATTGCCTCTGCGCCGTACACCATAAAAATGGTGTGTATCCGGTGGTGCGATTTGGCATGGTCCGCAGCCCCCATAGCACGAAGTCGAGCTCCTCTACCCAGTGCGTGTTAGATTCCTTGAGGGACCACACCAGTCTAGGTTTAATGTCGCTCATGATAAGACCATTTGCACGTTTGACCTGGCCGTTGGTTTGTGGGTGATAGACGGAAGCATAATCGAGCTTGATGCCCATGTTTTTGCACCAGAGTTTTACCTCGTTGGCGCTAAAGTTTGTACCGTTATTGGTTATGATGCTATGGGGGACGCCATAACGGTGTACAACCCCGGATATGAAGTCTATCACGGGTCCGGATTCGGCCGTTTTAACAGGCTTGGCTTCTATCCATTTGGTAAATTTGTCCACCATGACCAGTAAGTATTTTTTTCCTATCGGTTCCACCTTTAAGGGGTCCGACCATGTCAAGCCCCCAGACCGCAAAAGGCCAGGTGATGGGTATAGTTTGGAGTGCGGTGGGTAGCATATGGCTTTGGTTGGTGTCGGTGTCAAAACCGGCGGATCTCGGGTAGGGGGTCCCGAACTGTGCGTCTAGGCCGGATGGTAACAAGAGACAGGGGACACTTTGTTTTACCCAGGTTCAGGCCCTCTCAATGGAGGTAAAACCCTACTCCTGCTTGATTAATATTGAAGATATGGGTAGTACAAGAGTAGATCTACCACGAGATCAAGGAGGCTAAACCCTAGAAGCTAGCCTATGGTATGATTGTGTATGGAGTTGACCCTCTATGGACTACAACCCTCCGGTTTTTATAGACACCGGATAGGGTTAGGGTTACACAGAGTCGGTTACAATGGTAGGAGATCTTGAATATCGCATCGCCAAGCTTGCCTTCCATGCCAAGGAAAGTCCCATCCGGACACGGGACGAAGTCTTCAATCTTATATCTTCATAGTCCAGGAGTCCGGCTGAAGGTATAGTCCGGCTATCCGAACACCCCCTAATCCAGGACTCCCTCAGTAGCCCCTGAACCAGGCTTCAATTACGACGAGTCCGGCGCGCAAATTGTCTTCGACATTGCAAGGCGGGTTCCTCCTCCAAGTCCTTCATAGAAGATTGTAATCACCAAGAGTAGTGTCCGGCTCTGTAAAATAAGTTTCCACATATTGCTATAGAGAGAATAATATTAACACAAATCAAATCTGCTGACGTATTCTGCAGTGTGCCATCACACTACAGCCAAGTCCTCTACTCAAATCGTTTTTACTTTTCCACCTCAGCATGTTTTGCGAGGTGGTTTCCTTGGCACGTCTTGTCAAAGCAGAGATCATGTACCCTTTTTATGGGATTCTCATTAATACGGATGTGGGTAACCCAACCACGCCATTTATCACGGCGCTCGGGAGGCAAGCGAGTTTTATTAGGCAAGTGGGGACGCATAACCGCATCCGCCTATATAAGGGGATAAGGATCCACCCTATTTACCTACGCCTTCTTCCTCCCTTGCCTACCCATCTCTCGCGCACCCGAGCTCCAGCGCCCAAGCCCGCACTTCCCACCTCAACCTTCTCTAGCAATGTCCTGAGCGGGAGGCAAATGGATGGTCTCCACCGTTACGGAGGGCAAAATCAAGAAGCTAAGGAAGGCCGGGTATCTGTCCAAGGACATCGAGCACCGGCTTCCCGAGGCGGGACAGCTTATCCCCACCCCAAGGCCCCATGAGAGGGGGGTATTTCTCCTCCACTTCCTCCGCGGACTGGGTTTTCCACTCCACCCATTTGTCCGGGGGCTCATGTTCTACTACGGCCTGGATTTCCACGATCTGGCTCCGAACTTCATCCTCAACATCTCGGCGTTTATCGTCGTGTGCAAGGCCTTTCTCCGCGTCCGCCCCCATTTCGGCCTCTGGCTCAAGACTATCAACGTCAAGCTGAAGGTGGTGAACGACAGCCAGGTGGAGTGCGGAGGCGCCATGGCGGGCAAGATGGCCAACGCCCTATGGTTCGAGGGCTCTTTCGTGGAGACCCTAAAGGGATGGCAATCCGGGTGGTTTTATATCACCGAGCCACACGATCCGGAATGGACCGCGGTCCCTGAGTTCCGATCCGGACCCCCCACGCAGCTTGTGTCCTGGAAAGAGACGGGCCTGTCGTGGGGTGACGAGAAAGAGGTGACCGGATTGCAAACATGCATCCGGTCCCTGGTGAACAAGCCAATCTGGCTTGTCAATATAATCCAGGTTATCCTCGTCCGCCGGATCCTCCCGTGCCAACACCGGGATTTCAATTTGTGGGAATTCGACTCGGCGCAGCATCAAACCCTCAGGAGGCTCTTCGACACAACGTACGAAGATGCCTGGAAGATGCTATTCAAGGGCGCCGAGGCTCCCACATCCGCTTCCGAGGACCACGGATACAGCTCGCAGCGTCACGCTAACATGGTATGCTATCTACACCTATTACAGGATGTTCAAGCTTTTTTCATAGTTTGACTCTATGCGGGATCTAAACTCCCTCGCCTTTGACATGCTTGGCGGGCGATGGCCGAACCGATTAACTGTCCGGCTCCGCTGCCCGAAGACCCAGCCCCAGCTCTACTGGTGAAGCTGCTGACTCTGGCGCCTTATGTGGTGCCGGAGAAGAAGGCCAAGAAGAAGAAGACCACGGGGACTCGAAAGAGTACCCGTAATGTGGTGTTGTCGGACTCGTCATCCGGCGAGTCCGAGGCGCCCTCCTCCCATGAAAACGAGGAGGAGGAAGAAGAAACCTCTCCCCCTCCAGCGGGGGGAGGAAAGAAGAGGGAGGCCGCCCCAACTGGGGAGGCCGAGGGGTCCAGGAAGAGGAAGACCCCTCCGCCGGACTATTCCCCCGACGCCGAAGAAGACGAAGAGGAGTGGCCGGACAGGGCCAAGCATCCGGCGAAATCATAAGTTTGGATATCAGAGTAACTCGTGATGTTCCTTTGTTGCACAGATTTACCTAATGTCGATGATACTTATGCAGTCCGCCCCGGGCCGAACTCAACGAGTCGTCGAGCGGCTCCCTGGATTCATCGGACGTGAACTCCATTCCGCCCGCTGTCTCCCCCTGCACTGCGGACGACACCGAAGTGGCGTCGCGACAAGCTTCGAGGCAGGAGGAGGTGGTCCTGGAGGAGCCGCAAGGCAACCTCCCGGACCCCAGGAGTAAAGGGGACAAGACCCCCCAGGGCTCCAAGTCCGGCCTTAAGCCGGACACCGTGCCGGAATCTTTAATGATTCCGGACCGCGGTAGGCGAGCTCCTTCCAAGAGGAGCAAGCCTTCTGAGCCGGCAACCTCCGTCCAACCAGAGGTGTCGGACAATCTGCTGGAGGTGCTTGAAGGCGCCTCCATCGACAAGGAGCACCGTACTATTATGAGTACGGTGATCCAGAAGGTCCAGTCCGGCAAGAGCGGGCTGAGTGAAGCTTGCGCTAGCCTCCTAACAGGCTTCAAGGTAAGTAAAAATATGTAAAAATGTTACCGCATAGACAGTAGCCCATGATGCTCTATTTGGCGTTCGGAAAGAAAAGCCGAATAGAGGTTCTATTAAATTTCGCAGGAGTCTAACAATAAAGAGTCAATATGCGTATGCAGGCTTCGCTGCTATCCACCGCCGCACTGACTGCGGAGGTGGGTGTCCTGAAACAGGGACTCGAGCGGTCCGAGCAAGAGCTCAGCCTTGCCAAGCGGAAACTCGAGGAGAAAGAAGGTAAGAAATACCTTACAGAAATAAGTGCCTATAGAGAGGCATGATTGCAAAAAATAACAGGATTGTACTGCTTATTGTAGGTGCCACGACTGAGGTGGCGACCCTCAAGCAGGCGCTGTCTGAGGCCGAAAAGAAAATGGCCGCGGAGCGCATCGAGCGAGAAAAACTTGGGGCGCGGGTCGGCGAGGTGCAGCAAGAGCTTCAGGCTCTCATGAGAAAACATGAGAGTTTGGATCTTGAGTCAGAGATCCGAGCGTCCGAGCTTGCGTCGGCCCTTGAGACTGCCAAGTCTGCCAAGGCCGAAGCCCAAAAAGCCCTCCGAGAGTTGGAGGATATGAAGAAGATAGCAACGGGTAAGGCATTCTTTAGGCAAAGAAGAAATATAAAAGTAAACTACTTGTTACTTACCCGAATCTGAAGTTCTCCAGGGGCATTCACAGATCTTCCCCGCAGCGTATCCGATGCCGCCGCATTCTACCGAGCTGAAGAGGGCAGCTCGACGGAGAAGGTGTTCTGGTCTCAGTATGCTGAGGCCGGACACCCTGTGCCTTTGAGCGACCAGCTGAAACAGCTGGTCGAACTCCACAAGGCGGCCGGACAGGCCATGAAGGGCTTCATAGTTCGGCTGTGGCCCGGAGAGGCCCTGCCTGGGAGCTACTTCGGGCTGGTGCGGTGGTTGGTGGAGGCCTGTCCAAGGCTCGAGGTCCTCAAGCGCTCCATCTGCATCGAAGGTGCCCGTAGGGCCCTTGCCCGTGTAAAGGTGCACTGGGGTAAGCTAGACGGTGAGAAGCTTGTGAAGGACGGGCCGCCGCCGGGGAAGGAGCATCGCAAGCCCGAGAACTATTACAAGGATGTTCTTGCAGGTGCTTGCCTTGTGGTAGATGAATGTACCAAGGATGTAATTTTTGAATAAACTTCACTTGTTTTTATCCTGTGCGCTGAAAACTTGTTCATAGGCGCTTAAGTAATGCTTGTTGAATTTAAAATATTATTTTCTGTGCGACCGTTTATCAAAAAATTGAGAGATGGCCAGTCGTCGGCTTCTTCCCCCATGCCACTAGTGCTGGGGTGTTTGGGGATAAACCTGAGCACTCTTTTTCCCATAGTTGGGTCCTTCGAGGGAGGCGCTCAGCACGGCGAACCAGGCAATCGGACTATAATGCTTGAACACTCTCACTTAGCCATAGAACGTTACAATTTTAAATTTTGGTGAAGCCCCTAGTTCGGAAGGCCGAGTTCGGGGCGCTATCCACGCCTTGGCTGGGGTTATCCAGCTCCTCGCTTGAAGCGGCATAGGCCTTTAGGGACCCGAAAAACCTCTCGAATAGCGACCGGTCTCTCGCCTCATCATGACAGTCAGTTTTAGCTTTCTCCACTGAGGTGCTTAGCCCAGCTCAACCGGGGCACAATCGTAGTGGTTCTCCTAGTGCTACCTTAGCCGATATAGCGGAACGTAAGGCACCAAAACATAGGAGCCGGGCAAACCCAACTATTGACCCAAATCATGATTCGGAGCCGATGCATATAGTGCTATAAGTTCGGGGTGCCGCACTTGTGAAAGTGTACGGACTTCTCACACCATATTAAAGGGTACTGAAGCCCCTGGCGTACTTGTCGTACCATAGTGTACGGGTGCAACATGTCATTAATGAACATATATAAAATAGAGTAATGCAAAAAATAGACGAAAAGATAAGCATTGTTTATAGAGAGGCTATTTATCAAAGCCGAACGATACAAATAGTGTGATAAGCAAAAGATATTGGACTATTCAGTATGTCCTGACCAGGGGCAGGCCACGGAATTGTATTTAAAACAGGTATACCGCTCGTAACGGAGACCACCTGGGAGTTCCATAATGCGGCATGGCTTGTCTGCCTCCCTGGATCTTGCATCATTTGTGCGGCAATCGAATTGCCGAACAGGTTGTCCGAAATATGGAGTCCTGAAAGTAAGGAAAAAATTAAAAAAAAGAATCCGGCAGCCCCTGGTACGTTTTAAGCCGTATTTTGGGCGTGCCATTAGTGTGCCCCTTCCCCTGTGCCCATGGTATTTCAAGGGCGTAGTTATGTACGCGAGGTACTGGTTTCGCTAGGTCGCGAAAGCTGGGGCTGGGGCCGCATTGCTACGCTTGCTCAGAGTGTGCTAGGTGGTCCTGCTGTAGGTTACTCCGGGCGCGCTTGGCAATGTCTGGCTTTTTAATTGCCAGACTGGGGAATTGCCTAAGAAGGCTACTTTGTACCTCCGCTGCGAGAGCCGCCGTATGCTCCTCCGTACGGAGGGAGCGTTCGGTGTTTCCGTTGACCGTGATTACTCCTCGAGGGCCTGGCATCTTGAGTTTGAGATATGCGTAATGTGGCACTGCATTGAATTTTGCAAATGCGGTTCGTCCGAGCAGGGCGTGATAGCCACTGCGAAACGGGACTATATCGAAGATTAACTCTTCGCTTCGGAAATTATCCGGGGATCCGAAGACCACGTCAAGTGTTACTGAGCCTGTACAGTTGGCTTCTACACCTGGTATAACGCCTTTAAAGGTTGTTCTTGTGGGTTTGATCCTTGAGGGATCTATGTCCATTTTCCACATTGTGTCCTGATAAAGCAGGTTCAGGCTACTGCCGCCGTCCATGAGGACTCTTGTGAGGTGAAATCCGTCTATGATTGGGTCAAGGACCAATGCGGCGAAGCCGCCATGACGGATGCTAGTGGGATGGTCCCTTCGGTCAAAAGTGATCGGGCAGGAGGACCATGGGTTGAATTTTGGGGCGACTGGCTCCATCGCGTATACGTCCCGCAGCGCACGCTTCCGCTCCTGCTTGGGGATGTGTGTTGCGTATATCATGTTCACCGTCCGCACTTGTGGGGGAAAGCCCTTCTGTCCATTATTGTTCGGTGGCTTGGGCTCCTCGTTGTCGCTGTGCAGCCCCTTGTCTCTATTTTCGGCTCTTAACTTGCCTGCCTGCTTGAACACCCAACAATCCCTGTTAGTGTGATTGGCTGGCTTTTCGGGGGTGCCATTTATCTGGCACAATCGATCGAGTATTCGGTCCAAACTGGACGGGCCCTGAGTATTCTTTTTGAATGGCTTTTTCTGCTGACTGGATTTATAGCCTTTGAATCTGGCATTGACTGCCGTGTCTTCATTGCTGTCGCTGTTAACGCGGCGTTTTTGCTTATTCCGATGTGTCCTGCCACTTTTGTCCTTGGTATCCGAATTACCGGGGTTCTTTGATAAGTTGTTACTGCGAGCCAGCCAGCTGTCTTCTCCCGCGCAAAAGCGGGTCATGAGTGTCGTGAGTGCTGCCATGGATTTCGGCTTTTCCTGTCCCAGGTGCCGAGCAAGCCACTCGTCATGGATGTTATGCTTGAAGACTGCTAGGGCTTCTGCGTCCGGGCAGTCGACTATCTGGTTTTTCTTTGTTAGGAACCTGTCCAGAATTGTCTGGCTAATTCTTCTGGCTGCTGAATTATGTGGCTTAAGTCGTCGGCATCCGGCGGTCGCACGTAAGTGCCCTGGAAGTTATCGAGGAATGCGGCTTCCAGGTCCTCCCAAGAACCGATTGAGTCTGCTGGCAAGCTGTTAAGCCAATGCCAGGCCGGTCCTTTAAGTTTGAGCGGGAGGTACTTGATGGCATGTAGATCATCGCCGTGTGCCATGTGGATGTGAAGGAGATAGTCCTCGATCCATACCGCCGGGTCTATGGTGCCCTCGTATGATTCGATGTTTACAGGTTTGAAGCCCTCTTGGATTTTATGATCCATTACTTCATTCGTGAAGCATAGCGGGTGTGTGGCGCCTCTGTACTGGGCTATATCACGACGCAGCTCGGAAGATCTATGTCTGTTGTGTTCGGCGCGGCCGGATTTGTTGTATCCGGAGTGAAGATCATTGTCACATGCCGTAGGGCGCCTGCGTGATCCGTAGATCGATCTTGTTTGTCTTGCTTTATCCTCCAGTATGTCTTGCAGGTCGGGCGCATTTTCCCGTGCCTTAGTTGTGCGGCGTCGGGGCATGGTTTGGGTGGAGGGCTGAGCGGCCTCTCTGTCACGGCCACGGGTTGGCCGGTCTGCCATGTCATGCGCTGGTGATGTAGGTGCTTCCTCCTCTGATCGGGGTAGTGGCCTGTGCTTCAGGTAACTCTTGGAGGGGCGTTCGAGTTCATACTCTTCGGCCGCAAGGACTTCAGTCCATCTGTCAGCTAGCAAATCTTGGGCAGCTCTAAGCTGTTGCTGCTTTTTCTTGAGGCTGCTTGCCGTGGCTAAAAGCCTGCGTTTAAAATGCTCTTGTTCGGCGGGGTCTGATGGTATGACGAATTCGTCGTCATCGAGGCTTGCCTCATCTTCGGAGGGAGACGTATAGTTATCATCCTCGACCTCTTGGTCTGCCGCTCTCTCATGAGGGCTGGCTTCTCCATCTTCCTGTGCCGAATCTTGCTGAGGTGGGTGTTCTTCGGCACTGTCCGGGGTAGTATTATCTCCCATGCCGGAATCACCGTTTTTGCTTTGGCGGGATTTAGAGCGGCGCCGCTGACGCCGGCGCTTTGGCTGTTTCTTGGGGGCGTCATCCCCCATTGTTCCATCGCCATCTCCATCTTTTGGAGTATCCACCATGTATATGTCATATGGCGAGGTGGCTTTCCAGCGCCCTACAGGTGCTGGTTCCTGTTCGTCTCCTATATCCTCGTCCATGCTGTCGATGTCTTCGGAGCCGAAGTCAAGTATGTCAGTTAAATCATCGACAGTGACTACAAAGTGGGTGGTGGGTGGGTTTTGAATTTCCTCACCGTCCGTATCCCACCCTTACTGACCGTAGTCCGGCCAGGGCTCTCCTGATAAAGAGAGAGACTTAAGAGAATTCAGGATGTCGCCAAAAGGCGAATGCTGAAAGATGTCCGCTGCGGTGAACTCCATTACCGGCGCCCACTCGGATACGATTGCAGGGGTGCGGGGGGCTCGGAGTTCGGAGAGGAATCTGGCTCCTCGGAGTCACGGGCCATGCGGAGTGCGGTGCTGGAGTTCGGCTCGATCGCCTCTAAGATCGCAGCCCCTGAGGTAGCGTCCAACCGCTGATCCTCGATCGGCGCAGTAGGTTCCGAATCAATGGTCGAAACCGATGCATGTGCGGCCTCCAAGGCGCTGTTTGGCGGCAGAGCTATATCATGCCCATCAAGACAGTGCGGCACACTTGGCTGTGGCTCGAATCCATCAAAGATCAAGTCTCCGCGGATGTCAGCCGTGTAGTTTAGGCTTCCAAACCTGACCTGATGGCTAGGGGCGTAGCTTCCGATCTGCTCAAGGTGGCCAAGCGAATTGGCCCGCAGTGCAAAGCCGCCGAAGATGAAGATCTGTTCGGGGAGGAAAGTCTCACCCTGGACTGCATCGTTGTGGATGATCGAAGGAGCCATCGGGCCTAAAGGTGATGACACAGAGGAACTCTCAATGAAAGCACCAATGTCGGTGTCAAAACCAGCGGATCTCGGGTAGGGGGTCCCGAACTGTGCGTCTAGGCCGGATGGTAACAGGAGACAGGGGACACTTTGTTTTACCCAGGTTCGGGCCCTCTCAATGGAGGTAAAACCCTACTCCTGCTTGATTAATATTGAAGATATGGGTAGTACAAGAGTAGATCTACCACGAGATCAAGGAGGCTAAACCCTAGAAGCTAGCCTATGGTATGATTGTGTATGGAGTTGACCCTCTACGGACTACAACCCTCCGGTTTATATAGACACCGGATAGGGTTAGGGTTACACAGAGTCGGTTACAATGGTAGGAGATCTTGAATATCGCATCGCCAAGCTTGCCTTCCACGCCAAGGAAAGTCCCATCTGGACACGGGACGAAGTCTTCAATCTTATATCTTCATAGTCCAGGAGTCCGGCTGAAGGTATAGTCCGGCTATCCGAACACCCCCTAATCCAGGACTCCCTCAGTTGGCAAAAAGTTGGCAACCAGCGCATCGTTGGACTAAGTCCTGAGCGTCTGCCCGGGCCGTCGGCCAATAAAAGCCTGTACGGAAAGCCTTGCTAAGAAGGGACTGAGCAGCGGCGTGGTGACCACCAAGTCCGGCATGAATTTCAGCCAGAAGGTTCCGCCCTTCCTCTTCGGAGATGCACCTTTGAAGGACTCTGGTAGTGCTTTTCTTATAAAGCTCTCCCTCATGGACTCTATAGGCTTTAGATCGCCGCACTATGCAGCGGGCCTCGTTTTGGTCCTCTGGGAGTTCCTGCCTAGTAAGGTAGGCTAGGAATGGTTCTGTCCACGGGGCGATGACCGCCATTATTACGTGGGCTGAATGTGTAATTTCATTGGCAGAGCCTCCAATTGTGTCAGATTGTTCGGCGTCGAGTGGTGCGGCTGAGTCCGGGCTGTTATTTGTGGGTTCCCCCTCCCATGCTACGGATGGTTTGAACAATCTTTCCAAAAAGATGTTGGGGGGGACTGCATCGCGTTTTGCCCCGATGCGTGCCAGGACGTCCGCTGCTTGATTGTTTTCTCGGGCTATATGGTGAAACTCCAGCCCTTCGAACCAAGCTGACATTTTTAGGACGGCGTTGCGGTAAGCAGCCATTTTTGGGTCCTTGGCGTCGAAGTCTCCATTTATTTGGGATATCGCGAGGTTTGAATCCCCGCTTACCTCTAGGCGTTGGATACCCATGGATACTGCCATCCGAAAACCATGTAGGAGGGCCTCATATTCGGCTGCATTATTGGAATCCATGTACATGATCTGCAGCACATATTGGACTGTGTCTCCTATGGGGGACGTCAGGACGACGCCAGCCCCCAGTCCGGCCAACATTTTGGAGCCGTCGAAATGCATAATCCAGTTTGAGTATGTGCCGTGCTCTTTAGGGAGCTCGGCCTCCGTCCATTCTGCGACGAAGTCGGCCAAAACTTGCGATTTGAAAGCTCGCCGTGGCTTATAGGTTATATCGAATGGGAGGAGCTCGATGGCCCATTTTGCAATCTGGCCCGTTGTGTCGCGTTTGTTGATAATATCATTGAGTGGTACTTCCGAGGCTACCGTTATGGAACATCTTGAAAGTAGTGTCGTAGCTTCCGGGATGCCATGAATACCGCATATGCAATCTTTTCATAATGCGGGTACCGTGATTTGCATGGAGTGAGGACAGTGGATACGTAGTAGACCGGCCTTTGAAGGGGGGATTTGTGTCCGTCTGTTTCCCCCTCGACAACGAGCACTGCGCTGACAACTTGATGTGTTGCTGCAATGTACAATAACATTGGTTCGCCGGTGTTCGGCGCGGCCAGGACTGGGTTTTTTGCCAATATGGCTTTTATTTCATCAAGTCCGGCTGTGGTGGCCTCCGTCCACTCGAAGTGTTGGGTGCGCCTAAGGAGGTGATAGAGGGGTAGTGCCTTTTCTCCCAAGCGAGAGATGAAGCGGCTTAAAGCCGCCACACATCCGATTAATTTTTGTATTTGTTTGAGGTCCTTTGGGATATCCAATTGTGACAAAGCTCGGATCTTGGCTGGATTTGCTTCAATTCCTCTACCGGATACAATGAAGCCCAAGAGCTTTCCGGCTGGAACGTCGAAGACGCATTTTTCCGGATTGAGCTTGATGTCATATTTTCGGAGGTTATCGAATGTAAGCCTCAAGTTGTCTATTAGAGATTTGACATGTCTTGATTTGATGACCACATCATCCACATACGCCTCCACTGTTTTGCCGATCTGATTTGCCAGACATGTCTGGATCATGCGCTGATATGTTGCGCCGGCGTTTTTCAGCCCGAAGGGCATTGTGTTGAAGCAGAATGGGCCGTATGGTGTGATGAATGCTGTTGCAGCTTGGTCTGATTCTGCCATCTTGATTTGATGGTAACTGAAGTATGCATCGAGGAAACACAACGATTCGTGTCCTGTGGTGGCATCGATAATTTGATCGATACGGAGGAGGGGGAAGGGATCCTTTTGGCAAGCCTTGTTAAGGTCTTTAAAATCGACACACGGGCGCCAGGATTTGTCCTTCTTTGGTACCATCACCAAGTTTGCTAGCCAGTCCGGATGTTTTATGTCTCTAATGAATCTGGCCTCCAATAGCTTGGCTAGCTCCTCTCCCATAGCCTGTCTCTTGGGTTCGGAAAAACGCCAAAGGGCTTGTTTGACAGGTTTGAATCCTTTTAGGATATTTAAGCTGTGTTCGGCCAGCTTGCGTGGGATCCCTGGCATGTCTGAAGGGTGCCAAGCCAAAATGTCCCAGTTCTCTCGTAGGAACTCTCGCGGTGCGGCGTCGGCATCAGGGCTCAGTCGTGCCCCGATGGAAGTTGTTTTATTGGGGTCCGATGGATGGACCTGGAATTTGACTATTTCGTCAGCTGGCTTGAAGGATGTTGATTTGGATCTCTTATCGAGTATCACATCATCCCTGTTAACCGTGGAGCGCAGCGCAGTCAGTTCCTCGGTCGCTAGGGCTTCGGAAAGTGCCTCAAGGGCTAATGCGGCTGTCTTGTTTTCGACGCGGAGTGCGACGTCCGGATCACTAGCTAGAGTGATAATTCCGTTCGGCCCGGGCATCTTAAGCTTCATGTACCCGTAATGGGGTATTGCTTGGAAGATTGTGAATGCTTCCCGTCCTAGTAAAGCGTGATGTCCGCTCTTAAAGGGGCCACTTGAAACGTGACTTCTTCGGACCTGTAATTATCCGACGTGCCGAACACCACATCTAGTGTGATTTTTCCTATGCAGCGCGCTTCCCAACTGGGGATTATTCCTCTAAAGGTTGTGCTGCTTCGCTCGACGCGGCTCTAGTCTATTTCCATTTTTTGAAGGGTTTCCTCATAAATGAGGTTCAGTCCGCTGCCTCCATCCATGAGCACCTTGGTGAGGCGAAAGCCGTCCACTATGGGACAGGACCAATGCGGCTGGTGCTCGGGCTGTTCGGAATTTAGGTTCATCACTGGCGTTGAAGGTAATAGTAGTGTCGCTCCATGGATTTATTGTTGCAACTTGATAGACTTCGGCGAGGCTGCGGAGTGTTCTTTTTCACACATTGTTTGATGCGAAAGTCTCGAAGACTGTGAGAATGGTACTGGTGTCCTCGGGCTGGCTTTCTGCAGCCTCCAGGATTAAGAGGTCCTCGCCAATTTTGGCCACCCGCCGGAGTATCCAACATGCTCTAAGGCTGTGAGTTGGTGTGGCGTCCTCTGTACTGTGAATTCTACAGGGTCCATCGAGCCACCTTTCCAGTATGGTTCCATGCCCTGTAGAGGGTTTTGGCTTTTTGGTGTTTATCCCGGGTGTCCTATGATGATGCACCCTCTTAGTTCGGACAGGATTACTATTCAAGGCCGGATTATCCCAAAATTTTATTTCGGTTTTCCAGGCGCTTTCCATCACACAAAATTTTTGTACTATGGACGCCAAGTTAGCGAAGCGTGTAATATCACGACGACTTACGGCGTTAAGGATTCCCTCGTCCGTGCAATTACTGCAGAAAATTGAGACTGCGTCTTTCTCGCGGCAATCCTTTATCCTGTTCATAACCAGGAGGAATCTGGCCCAGTAACGATGTACTGTTTCCTCGGGCCTCTACCTGATTTGGGAGAGATCGCTTATGTTCGGGTGGGCGGGTGTCGTTGAATTTGAAACCTCACCCAATCCAAAATTCGGAGGCCAGAGAGTTTTCGAACTCTGAAGTTCGGATTCTTGGATGTTGTCCAACGAATCTAGCCCGTTGCCTGATCCTTAGCTCAGGTCTTGAGTTACATCCTCCCCTCCGTGGGTATCCAGCTTGGAGGAGTCGGGAATTCAGACGTAGCTAGTCCTTAAAATAGATGAAGGGTCGCCGCACTGCGCCTCTACCACGGCAACGTGGTGGGTGACTTGGGGAGAGTTAATTTCTCTTAGATCGGGTTTAAGCCCAACCT
The DNA here is from genome assembly GCF_018294505.1 of Triticum aestivum. Taxonomy (NCBI): domain Eukaryota; kingdom Viridiplantae; phylum Streptophyta; class Magnoliopsida; order Poales; family Poaceae; genus Triticum; species Triticum aestivum. Next base: position 219,391,436 of record NC_057809.1, read on the forward strand.
GGTCGTAATCCGTAGCGACCCCCAGGGCGGCGATGCGATCCAAGAGCTCGTTGACGGAAGAGAGCTCCATTGGATCTAGCTGCTCGACAAGCTCCGAGCTGACGTGTAGGTTGCTTTTGATGACCCGAGAGGTCACTGTCGGTGCAACAGCCGAACAGGTGGTCATGAGAAAACCACCTAGCCGGAGGGTTTGGCCGACAGCCAAGGCTCCCTTAGCAATGGCGCCGTCTTTAAAGACAGGAGGAGGCATCCTTCCTGATTGTGACGGCACAGTGGAACTCTCAATGAAAGCACCAATGTCGGTGTCAAAACCAGCGGATCTCGGGTAGGCGGTCCCGAACTGTGCGTCTAGGCCGGATGGTAACAGAGACAGGGGACACTTTGTTTTACCCAGGTTCGGGCCCTCTCGATGGAGGTAATACCCTACTCCTGCTTGATTAATATTGATGATATGGGTAGTACAAGAGTACATCTACCTCGAGATCAAGGAAGATAAACCCTAGAAGCTAGCCTATGGTATGATTGTTGTGTATGGAGTTGATTGCCTACGGACTACAACCCTCTGGTTTATATAGACACCGGATAGGGTTAGGGTTACACAGAGTCGGCTACAATGGTAGGAGATCTTGAATATCCGCATCACCAAGCTTGCCTTCCACGCCAAGGAAAGTCCCATCCGGACACGGGACGAAGTCTTCAATCTTGTATCTTCATAATCTAGGAGTCCGGCTGAAGGTATAGTCCGGCTACCCGAACACCCCCTAATCCAGGACTCCCTCAGCCGTATTCCCGGTTATGGACATCTTGAGTATCTAGTACCTGGATTATCATGTGAATCTCAACATGTTACTCTAAAGATTAATTTTGTTGGGTTTGTTTAATGATGATGTTTAATTGGGATTGAGAATGCTGTCAACCATTCTCAGTGTTTAACAACCACCATAATAGTTAAATAAATTTATTCCTTTGCAGTAGGGAAAAATTGGCTTTATGCAAAACTGTAACCATAGAGCTTTCCACCAGCCAAATATGCATATAGTATAGTTGTTTCATTCCATTATTCTCTATGTGTTACATTGCCAGCATATTCCATGTGCTGACCCGTTTTCGGGCTGCAACGTTAATGTTGCAGACTTTTCAGACGATGATTAAGGAGTTTTAGGTCGTGGTTCTATACTCAGTGATGCCGTTGGAGTTGATGAACTCACTTATCTTCCAAGCCTTCCGCTGTTATCGTTATTAGATGGCCTTAAGCCATTTTTATTGTAATAAGTTATCTTTGCAGACACTCGATGTAATAAGTGTGTGATTGCTACTCTGCTATAAATCCTTCAAGTACTGTGTGGTGTCAGCATTACTAATCCAGGGATGACACCGAAGCACAGAGATTGGACCGTTTGAGGTCTGGTCGCTTGAAGATGGTATCAGAGCACACGCTGACTGTAGGACACGACCACTAAGCTAAAGACCTAGATCACTACTCACTCTCTTCTCTTCTAACCTCTCATCTTTTCTACTCTTTTAGGATGGCGGTTGCAAGGAACAAGTTCACTCAACCGGATGAAGATACACCCTTTGGACGTCACTTGAAGGAAGTCACTAGATACCTGAACATAGGAGTACCAAGATTCACCGGAACCTATAACGCCACCTCACCTGAAGAAGAGCGCTAGATGATTCAAGTTCAAGTTCCAGGAAGGACGTTCATGCCAGTCATTGAGCCCATAGAGTTTTCTTTCGATGCACCAACCTGGAGTCTAGGAAAGAGCATGGCAGCTCACATCGCCATGGGACGCATTGGAGAAGTCTACCGCAATGATCTCAAGGATACTATCTACCAGATTTGTGGGCACCGAGATGAGCACTGGGATATGATCAGCACCAGAAAGGATAGATCAATTGCAGCTTTTATCCAGGAGTTAAACTAGCACATTCGACGTCAGGAGAACCAGATGTGCACCGACATGATAGACCTGAAGAAGGCAAGGACAAGAATCAAGGAACTGGAGGAAGAACTCAAGGCTACACGTGAAGATTTTGAAGAATAAATTGAAGTATTAGTGGAAAAGAATGACGATCTGATCAAGAAGATTGGAATATTCATGGGAGACCCTACATCGGTAGAAGAAGACGAAGAACCCAAGGAGATTCGCCCGGAAGACTACATCATCATTGACGACACCGACTCGGATCCAGATGATAGCGATGATGACTATGTTGATGAAGCTGGAGCAGATATCATGGAGTCTGCAACCGAAGAATATTTCTAGTAGACCACCCCAACAGTAGTAGTAGTCCACCATGTAAATATAGTAGCCTGAGCACTTTTGCGATAGTTAGATCGATTGTATGCCCTTGTTTGGTTGATTGAATGAAGTGAATTGTTTGCTTTTACCTCATGTGCATATGGGTAGTGTTTTCTCTTTAGGCCCCCTCTATTCTTAAATCTCATCTTTTCTAAACCCTCAGATGCCTCCGAGACGTGACCCCGGATTTACCTTCCCACCGGAGCTCACTCAGTTGATCCAGCAGCAGAACACATTGATGCAGTTACTAGTCCAGAATCAGAACCAGGGGAACAACAACAACAACCCATCACCACCACCACCCGTTGATCACTTAGCCCGTTTTCTTAGGCTAAATCTGCCGGTGTTTTCCAGTAGCACCGAGCCGATAGTAGCAGATGATTGGCTCCGCAAGACAGCTAGAGAGTTGACCACATCAGGATGCACTGATGCGGAGAAGGTGAAGTTTGCCGCACATCAGCTTGAAGGACCCGCAGCATCATGGTGGGAGAATTTCACAGCCACTTTCCATGTCGATACTATCACATGGGACCAGTTTCAGCAGGCTTTTCGTACTGCCCATGTTTCAGCAGGAGCTATGGCCATGAAGAAGCGAGAGTTTCGCAACTTGCGCCAAGGAGGACGGACAGTTGGCCAGTATGTGGAGGACTTTAGTAAGCTAGCACGTTATGCCCCAGATGACGTTTCTACGGATGCAGCTAAGCAGGAGAAGTTTCTGGAAGGACTGAATGATGAGTTGAGCATGCAGTTGATGGTAGCAACCTTCAACAACTACCAGGAGTTGGTAGATCATGCTCTTATGATTGAAGGGAAGCAGCAGCAAATCGAGAATCACAAGAGGAAGTATGCACAAGGAAAGTACAATTCAGGAGCTCAGCAAAAGCCACGATTTACCCCTAGGCCAGGAGGACATTTTCAGCATACCCATGGAGGAGGTAGTTCACACAATCACAATGGCCCCAGGAATGGTAATGGGAATGGAGGAAGTAACAGCCAGAACCGCACCAACCCATCAACCCCAGCCAAGAAAGACCTGAGCCAAGTCACTTGCTTTAAGTGCTAGAAGACCGGACATTATGCCAATGAATGTCCTGAATCCCAGAATGGAAATGGCAATGGAAGCTCTGGGAAGAAGCCGAACCCTTTCAACAGGGGACAGGTGAACCACGTTAACGTGGAGGTGGTTGAAGAGCAGCCGGATGCAGTAATCGGTAAGTTATTTACTGCACTCGTTCTTTTTGATACTGGTGCATCGCATTCATACATATCAAGGGGATTTGTGGATAAGTATAACCTGCCAACCCAAGCCCTTAGGTCACCCATGTTAGTAACCTCGCCTGGAGCAGAACATATGGCTAGTCTATGGTGTGATCGGTTACCATTAAGGATTGGTAACTATGTTTTTCCCTCGGACCTAATAGTATTGGAATCCCAAGGATTGGATGTGATATTAGGCATGGATTGCTTATCAAAGTATGAAGGGAATATTGAATGTGCCAGTAAGTCAATTTCACTTACCACCCCAGAAGGGAGAAGAATCAAGTATGTATCTCGACATGTGCCAAAGAGGACTCAAGTAAATTGTTTAACCGGAGTAGTGCAGGAGGAAGTACCAGTAGTGAAGGATTTCCCCGAAGTATTTCCAGAAGAGTTGCCAGGCATGCCACCGGATAGAGATATTGAGTTTTTGATTGAGCTTTTGCCAGGCACAGGGCCAATATCAAAGAGACCATATAGGATGCCTGCAAAGGATTTGGTGGAAATTAAGAAGCAGATTAAGGAGTTACTGGATAAAGGATATATTCGCCCAAGTTCATCACCTTGGGGATCGCCAGTACTTCTAGTGGAGAAGAAGGATGGATCATTAAGGATGGTTGTCGATTATCGAGGATTGAATGAAGTAACCATCAAAAACAAGTACCCCCTACCGATGATCAATGATCTGTTTGATCGATTGCAAGGAGCTAAGGTATTTTCCAAGATCGATCTGCGATCAGGATACCACCAGTTGAAGATTCGGGAACAGGATATACCCAAGACGGCTTTTACCACCAGGTATGGGCTGTACGAGTATACGTTATGTCATTTGGTCTGACTAACACACCTGCATATTTTATGAACATGATGAACAAGGTATTTATGGAGTTCTTGGATAAGTTCGTTGTAGTGTTCATTGATGATATCCTTGTTTACTCAAAGAATGAAGAGGAGCATAAGGAGCATTTGCGTTTGGTTCTTGGAAAGCTCAAAGAACATCAATCATATGCCAAATTTAGCAAATGTGAGTTTTGGTTGAAGGAAGTTGGATTTCTCGGACACGTTATATCAGGAGAAGGTATAGCAGTAGATCCCACTAAAGTTGATACCGTGACCAAGTGGGAAGCACCAACCACCATGGGAGAGATCCGGAGTTTTCTTGGACTCGCAGGATACTACTGGAGGTTTATTGAGAATTTCTCAAAGATTGCGAAGGCTATGACTGAGTTGTTGAAGAAGGATACCAAGTTCATATGGACGGAGGAATGTGAGGCTAGTTTTCAGGAGTTGAAGAAACGTTTGGTTACCTCACCCATGTTGATTCTACCGGATCAGAACAAGGATTATGAGGTGTATTGCGACGCTTCACGTCGAGGACTTGGAGCAGTGCTTATGCAGGAAGGCGGAGTTGTATCATATGCCTCACGACAGCTTAAGCCTCATGAGTTGAATTATATGATTTGGAGTTAGCAGCCGTAGTGCATGCATTGAAGACTTGGAGACATTTTCTGATTGGAAACCATTGCAAGGTGTACACGGATCACAAGAGTTTGAAGTAAGTTTTCACACAGAAGGAGTTGAACCTCAGACAAAGGAGATGGCTGGAGCTCATCAAGGATTATGATATGAAATTGCATTATCTCCCCGGAAAGGCTATCGTAGTAGCTGACGCATTAAGCCGTAAGAGCCATGTCAACACCCTAATGACAGGAGATTTACCAGGGGAGTTAGCCGAAAATCTATGAGAGCTACGTTTGGAAATAGTTCCAAGAGGATATGTAGCCGCATTGGAGATTCAGTCTACCTTGATGGATAAGATCAGAAAAGCTCAAAGGACTGACAAGGAAATTGCTTCTATTAAGGAGAAAATGAACAAAGGAAAAGCTAAGGGATTTCGTGAGGATGAGAACGATACCTTATGGTTTGAAGACTGTGTCTATGTACCAAATGATCCGCAGATTAGGAAGCTAATTCTGCAACAGGCCCATGACTCACCATACTCGATTCACCCAGGAAATACCAAGATGTATTTGGATTTGAAGGATATTTTCTGGTGGACCGGAATGAAGAAGGATATTGCGGAATATGTAGCAGTTTGTGATGTATGTCAGAGAGTGAAGGCAGAGCATCAGAAGCCAGCAGGATTGCTACAACCATTGCCGATACCCAAATGGAAGTGGGATAAGCTAGGCATGGATTTTATTACAGGATTGCCCAGAACACGTTCAGGCTATGACTCGATATGGCTTATAGTCGATCGTTTGACAAAGGTAGCTCATTTCATTCCAGTGAAGACTAGCTATACCAGTGCAAAGTTGGCAAAGATATACATGACCAGGATCGTATGTCTGCATGGAGTTCCAAGGAGCATTGTATCAGATAGAGGAACCCAGTTTACCTCAAAGTTCTGGAATCAGTTGCATGAGACTTTGGGAACCAGATTGGAGTTTAGCACAGCTTTCCACCCGCAGACAGATGGACAGACCGAGAGAGTCAATCAGATTTTGCAGGATATGCTAAGAGCTTGTGCGCTAGATTATGGATCTAGTTGGGATGAGAATTTGCCATATGCAGAGTTCTCTTACAACAACAGCTATCAAACCAGTTTGAAGATGGCCCCTTTCGAAGCCTTGTACGGAAGGAGGTGCAGGACCCCATTGTCCTGGGATGAAGTTGGAGATCGCCAGTTGTTTGGACCGGATCTGATAAAGGAGTCTGAACAGAAAATGAAATTAATTCGCGACAGGCTAAAGGTAGCTCAACCCAGGCAGAAGAGTTATGCAGATTCTAAACGCAAGGAGACAGTTTATGAAGTCGGAGACCGAGTCTATCTTCGAGTATCACCACTTCGAGGAGTTAAGCGCTTTGGAGTTAAGGGAAAGTTAGCACCATGTTTTGTAGGCCCATACCAAGTTTTGGAGCGTATGGGAGAAGTTGCCTATAAGTTGGAATTACCCGAAGGACTGTCAGGAGTTCACGACGTGTTTCATGTATCCCAGTTGAAGAAGTGCCACGCAGAAATGGCTGACATACCACTGAGAGATACGGTACCACTGGAAGCGATTCAGTTGAATAGTGATTTGACCTATGAGGAGAAACCAGTTAAGATTCGAGAGTATGCCAGTCGAGTCACCCGCAGCAAGGTTATCAAGTTTTGCAAGGTTCAGTGGAGCCACCACATGGAGGATGAAGCCACCTGGGAACGAGAGGAAGATTTGCTGAAGGACCACCCTCACCTATTTTCTAGCCAACCCGAATCTCGAGGGCGAGATTCATCTTAAGGGGGGTAGGTTTGTAACATCCCAAATTTTTAATTTGGAATGTTATACACTCGATCATCATTGCATATCATATTTATTGCATTTTGGTTGATCCTAGAAATTTTTCGCAACTCAAGGACCCTCGGAGAGAGTTGGGGATTTCGTTATTTTCATATTTGAGTTTTCTCAAATTTTGGAAATAGGATCATTTGATTTTATTTATTTTATCTTCAATTATTTCTATTACAAAAATATGACAGAGGGAATAAAATGACTTTCCCAAAATAAAGAAATATTGAGGATTTAATAAAAAAATCAAATAAGATTTTATTTGGTTTTATTTGCTATTTTATTTGAATTTAGGAAAAATGTGTGTTTTTCAAAATTGCATTTAGGCCGAAATAAATGTTCATTCTCTGCGGCTTGATTTTAGAAGCCGGGAAAATTTATTTCGGAATTTTTGGAGTCCGTTTAGTATTTCTTTCATTAGTTTTTCTACACGGAATTACTTAAAAAAAGTCCGAACCGACCCTGGGCCGTAACCAGCCAGGACTCCGCCTGGCCGGGGCTTTATAAGCCGCCACCCCGGGGCCCGAGCCAGCCCAACCCTAGCCGCGCCTGATCCGCGCCGCCGCCGCCGCCTCGCGCCGCCTCGCCGCCGGCCGCGCCGCGCCGCCTTGCTGCCGCCGCCCGCGCCGCGCCGCCTCGCCGCCGCCCCGCTGCCCGACGTAGCCGCCATCACCGGCGGTTTTCTGCCCAGTTTTTTTAGATCCGTTTTTTAGAACGGTTTTACGGTTTAGTTATTTAGCGAGCGTTCGCTCGTTCGTTCATTTTAACGAATGTGTTCGTCGGTTAGATCCAGATAACGAACGTTCGTTCGTTAATCTGTTCATTGTTTTTCTTTTTCTCGGATTAAATCCGTGATTATTTCTGATCGCGATTTCTGATCCAATTTTCGTTTTAGTATAACTTTTCGCTCGTTTATCGGAATCAGGCGATTCAAGCGCCTGGAGTTTCGTATCGAAACCCTCTTTCCGTTTAACCAACTTAAACAAGTTGTTGCCACTATAAAAATTGCCTTAGATCCATAATAGTAAACAAAGCCTGTTTCTTTTGCCGTTTGTCTTTCGTTGCTTCGTTCGATTCGACTCTTTTTGCCAACCGGAGTTCTTAAGTTGAACTTTCTGGTTAAATCTCTTATTTGAGTTTTACCTCTGCTTGTTTGTTTGCGATAGAGTACCCGGAGTGCGCCGCTTGTTACTTCGAATCACTAGGTTTCCCGGATCATCAGCAAGGCAAGTAACACTTTGATCATACCTCCTACTACCCAGTTTTATTGCATTAGATCAATCCTTACACATTGCATGATTAGGATCTAATTAAATTGTGCGTTTGGGAAGTAGTTGAGGTAGTACCTATTACCTGTCTAATTATCAAACCTTTGGGAGTTACTTCTACGTTTGCTTATTATTTCTATGCTATGCTAGTAGACGTGGATTGGGTGAGTGTATCCATGACAGATGTGAGCTTTGTTAATTAATGGTTTACTTAAGGTGGGAACCTAAACACACATCTGGGTGGATTGAGGCACCTGGGTATTCCAGGATTGCCTGTTTTCTTTTGGACCGCCACCCAGGCTCAAAGGGATCATGAGATTGTTCATGCTAGAATCTTCCGTGTGCCGCCACAAGCTATTATGGGCTCTAGCATAGTTGACTAAGTCGTGCGAACTCTTACAATCGTAGACTAGCAGATGTAGGGGATGTAGGTGGTACGGTCTACCCATCGTAAGGTGCTAGCGCTTCTGAAAGACTATGTCTCGGTCATCCGTTTCTCAAACACCGTGTAGTGCGAGAAACCAAATGGAGACGATCGAGTCTTGTGGGGAAAAGTGTGCAAACCTCTACAGAGTGTATAAAGTAATCATGGTTAGCCGTGTCCCCGGTTATGGACATCTTGAGTATCTAGTACCTGGATTATCATGTGAATCTCAACATGTTACTCTAAAGATTAATTTTGTTGGGTTTGTTTAATGATGATGTTTAATTGGGATTGAGAATGTTGTCAACCATTCTCAATGTTTAACAACCACCATAATAGTTAAATAAATTTATTCCTTTGCAGTAGGGAAAAATTGGCTTTACGCAAAACTGTAACCATAGTGCTTTCCACCAGCCAAATATGCATATAGTATAGCTGTTTCATTCCATTATTCTCTATGTGTTACATTGCCAGCATATTCCATGTGCTGACCCGTTTTCGGGCTGCAACGTTAATGTTGCAGACTTTTCAGACGACGATTAAGGAGTTTTAGGTCGTGGTTCTATAATCAGTGATGCCATTGGAGTTGATGGACTCACTTATATTCCAAGCCTTCCACTGTTATCGTTATTAGATGGCCTTAAGCCATTTTTATTATAATAAGTTATCTTTGGAGACACTCGATGTAATAAGTGTGTGATTGCTACTCTGCTATAAATCCTTCAAGTACTGTGTGGTGTCAGCATTACTGATCCAGGGATGACACTGGAGCACAGAGATTGGACCGTTTGAGGTCTGGTCGCTACAAAAGGTAACAAGCGTCGGATCCATGCAGGATCAATCTCTTCAGTGATGCTCAATCACTTTGGGTTTGTAGGTGTTTGGGTTTGGGTTTTCCTCACTTGATGATTTTCACTCAAAGTCCTTGGAGGATGGGATGCTCTCAAATGACAAGTGTCAGTTTTTCTCGGAGCAGCCAACTAGCTAGTGGTTGTAGGGGGCGGCTATTTATAGCCTAGGGAGCAGCCCGACATGATAAGACATAAATGCCCTTCAATGATATGACCGTTAGGTGGGTAGATATTTTGGGACAGCTGGCGCATAGCACAGCAACGGGCGGAATTTTGAGTATCAAATTCCTGAGGGCTATCATGTTCCTCACTGTGTAGGCAATCCGCACTGGTGAATTCCTAACTCCTCAATCAGAACAAATTCCCTTAGAGACCAGAAGAACTTCATCTCTGTCACTGAAGAAATTGACCGAACTGTATGAGATTTCCAATGGCTTCACTCGAAGGGATTGGTAGGTGTAGGATTTGAGTTGAGCATCACTTGGAAATATTTCCTTAGTATTTCCTTGACCCCCTTTAACAGTACGGTGTCTCCTATGACTCAATAAATAGAAAATAAAACAAAGAAAATGAAGGTCTTCATGCTTCATGTTCCTCGAATGAATACCAAGTCTTCAGGATCACACCAATTTCTTCACTTTTAAAGTCTTTAGAAAGTCTTCAGAAATCCAAAGTCTTCAGTCGAAGAACTTCATTTTTAGGGGTCAACTTTCTTTGTAAATATCAAACTCCTCATAGACTTATAGACTTCTGTACACTCACAAACGCATCAGTCCCTTAACCTATAAGTCTTCAATACACCAAAATCACTAAGGTGCACTAGATGCACTTACACTCCCCACTCGCCTTAAACCTCGCCTGTTCCCAGCGGCTGTGTAAACAGGCACGGTTGGGTTACCCATGCCCGAATTGATGAAAATCCCGCAATAAGGGTACACAATGTCTGCCTTGACACGACGTGCCAATGGCAACCGCGTCCCGAACCATGGAGTGGCAGACGAAAAACGGTTTGAAATTATGGCCGGACTACATGACGTCACGTTATTAAAGAGGTCAGCAGATTGGATTCGTGAACTATTATACTGTCTACGGCTGTGTGTTGCAGATCCGTACATGATTGTTTCATCCGAAGATTATCTTGGAGTTCGGAAGGAGGAACCCGCCTTGCAATGCCGAAAACAGATCTACACGCCGGATACCTTGTCATTGAGGCCAGGTTCAGGGGCTACTGAGGGAGTCCTAGACTAAGGGGTCCTCGGGCGTCCGACCTGTTAGCCATGAGCCAGACTGATGGGCTGTGAAGATACAAAGACCGAAGACTGCACTCGGGTCCGGATGGGACTCTCCTTGGCGTGGAGGGCAAGCTTGGCGATCAAATATGTGGATTCCTTTCTTTGTAACCGACCTTATGTAACCCTAGATCCTCCTGGTGTTTATATAAACCAGAGGGCTTAGTTCGGAGAGGGAGACACTCATTACCATAGTCATGCAGGCTAGACTTCTAGGGTTTAGCCATTACTATCTCGTGGTAGATCAACTCTTGTAATACTCGTATCCATCAAGATCAATCAAGCAGGAAGTAGGGTATTACCTCCATAGAGAGGGCCCAGACCTGGGTAAACATCGTGTCCCCTGTCTCCTGTTACCATCGACCTTAAACGCACAGTTCGGGACCCCCTACCCGAGATCCGCCGGTTTTGACACCGACACCCGCCGCGAGCATCAACACTCATCGGACCGCATACATCAGTATGTATTATTTCCAACAAGTCTGTTGCTCGCTCCATTGTTCCGGAGAACAGAGTCTTAGTCATCTTGCCCATGAGGCATGGTTCGCAAGCATCAAGTGATTCCAAAAGGCCATCAACATGGAGTTTCTTCATGCGCTTTACACTAATATGACCTAAACAGCAGTGCCACAAATAAGTTGCACTATCATTATTAAACTTATATCTTTTGGCTTCAATACTATGAATATGTGTGTCACTTCTATTGAGATTAAACAAAAATAGACCACTCACCAAGGATGCATGACCATAAAAGATATTACTCATATAAATAGAACAACCATTATTCTCTTATTTAAATGAATAACCGTCTCGCATCAAAAAAGCTCCAGATATAATGTTCATGCTTAACGCTGGCTCCAAATAACAATTATCCAGGTCTAAAACTAATCCTGAAGGTAGATGTAGAGGTAGCGTGCCGACCGCGATCACATCGACTTTGGAACCATTTCCCACGCGCATCGTCACCTCGTCCTTAGCCAATCTTCGCTTAATCCATAGCCCCTATTTCGAGTTGCAAATATTAGCAACAAAACTAGTATCAAATACCCAGGTGCTACTGCGAGCATTAGTAAGGTACACATCAATAACATGTATATCAAATATACCTTTCACTTTGCCATCCTTCTTATCCGCCAAATACTTGGGGTAGTTCCGCTTCCATTGACTAGTCCCTTTGAAGTAGAAGCACTCATTCTCAGGCTTAGGTCCAGACTTGGGATTCTTCACTTGAGTAGCAACTTGCTTGCCGTTCTTCTTGAAGTTCCCCTTCTTCCCTTTGCCCTTCTTCTTGAAACTAGTGGTTGTGGTACCCAGACATTCTGAGTATATGTTCACTGACAGAACTATTCCCCTCCATCTTGCAACTGTAGAACCTATTGGAGACTTCATATCTCTCATTCCGGGCATTTGCTTGAAATATTAACTTCAACTCCTGGAACATCTCATATGCTCCATGACGTTCAAAACGTCGTTGAAGTCCCAATTCTAAGCCGTAAAGCATGGCACACTGAACTATCGATTAGTCATCAACTTTGCTCTACTAGACCTTCATAACATCTGGAGTTGCTCCTGCAGCGGGCTTTGCACCTAACGGTGCTTCCAGGATGTAATTCTTCTGTATAGCAATGAGGATAATACTCAAGTTACGGACCCAGTCTGTGTAGTTCCTACCATCATCTTTCAACTTAGCTTTCTCTAGGAACACATTAAAATTCAAAGGAACAGTAGCATGGGCCATTTATCTACCACAACATAGACATGCAAAATACTATCAGGTACTAAGTTCATGATAAATTAAAGTTCAATTAATCATATTACTTAAGAACTCCCACTTAGACAGACATCCCTCTAATCATCTAAGTGATCACGTGATCCATATCAACTAAACCATGTCCGATCATGATGTGAGATGGAGAAGTTTTCAATGGTGAACATCACTATGTTGATCATATCTACTGTATGATTCACGCTCGACCTTTCAGTCTCAGTGTTCCTAGGCCATATCTGCATATTCTAGGCTCGTCAAGTTTAACCTGAGTATTCTGCTTGCGCAAAACTGGCTTGCACATGTTGTATGTGAACATAGAGCTTATCACACCCGATCATCACGTGGTGTCTTGGCACGATGAACTATAGCAACGGTGCATACTCAGGGAGAACACTTGGACCTTGAAATTTAGTGAGGGGTCATCTTATAATGCTACCGTCGTACTAAGCAAAATAAGATGCATAAAGGATAAACATCACATGGAATCAATATAAGTGATATGATATGGCCATCATCATCTTATGCCTTTGATCTCCATCTCCAAAGCACCATCATGATCACCATTGTCACTGGCTTGACACCTTGATCTCCATGGTAGCATCGTTGTCGTCTCGCCAACTATTGCTTCTACGACGCTACCACTTAGTGATAAATTAAAGCAATTACATGGCGATTGCATTTCATACAATAAAGACAACCGTATGACTCCTGCCAGTTGCCGATAACTATTACAAAACATGATCATCTCATACAACAATTTATATATCATCACATCTTTATCATATCACATCACAACACGCCTTGCAAAAACAAGTTAGACGTCCTCTACTTTGTTGTTGCAAGTTTTACGTGGCTGCTACAGGCTTAGCAAGAACCGTTCTTACCTACGCATCAAAAACCACAACGATTTTTCGTCAAGTGTGTTGTTTTAACCGTCAACAAGGACCGGGCGCAGTCAAACTCAATTCAACTAAAGCTGGAGAAATAGACACCCACTAGCCACCTGTGTGCGAAACATGTGATAGAACTAGTCTCATGAACTCGGTCATGTAATGTCGGTCTGGGCCGCTTCATCCAACAATACCGCCGAATCAAAGTATGACATGCTAGTAAGCAGTATGACTATTATTGCCCACAACTCTTTGTGTTCTACTCATGCATATAACATCTATGCATAGACCTGGCTCTGATGCCACTGTTGGGGAACGCAGCATTTCAAAAAATTCCTACGATCATGCAAGATCTATCTAGGAGTTGCATAGCAACGAGAGGGGAGAGTGTGTCTATGTACCCTCGTAGACCGAAAGTGGAAGCATTTAGTAACACGGTTGATGTAGTTGAACGTCTTCGCGATCCAACCGATCAAGTACTAAACGCACGGCACCTCCGCGATCTGCACACGTTCAGCTCGGTGACATCTCTCGAACTCTTGATCCAGTTGAGGCCGAGGGAGAGTTTCGTCAGCACGACTACGTGTTGATGGTGATGATGAAGTTACCGATGTAGAGCTTCGCCTAAGCACTACGACAATATGACCGAGGTGTAAAACTGTGGAGGGGGGCACCGCACATGGCTAAAGATCAACTTGTGTGTCTATGGAGTGCACCCCTCCCCCGTATATAAAGGAGGGGAGGAGGAGGCCGGCCGGCCCTAAGGGGCGCGCCCAAGGGGGGAATCCTACTCCAAGTAGGAATTGGTCCCCCCCCTTTCCTAGTCCAAGTAGGATAAGGAAGGAGAGGGAAACAGAGAGGGAAAGAGGGGCCGCACCCCCCTCCCCAAGTCCTATTCGGACTCCCCTTGGGGGGCACCTCCTGGCTGCTTCCCTATCTCTCCCCTAAGGCCCATTACTTCCCCGGGGGGTTCCGGTAACCCCTCCGACACTCCGGTTTTATCCGAAACTACCCGGAACACTTACGATGTCCGAATAACATGGTCCAATATATCAATCTTTATGTCTCAACCATTTCGAGACACCTCGTCATGTCCGTGATCTCATCCGAGACTCAGAACAACCTTTGGTACATCAACTCACATAACTCATAATACAAATTGTCATCGAACGTTAAGCGTGCGGACCCTACGGGTTCGAGAACTATGTAGACATGACCGAGACACATCTCCGATCCATAACCAATAGCGGAACCTGGATGCTCATGTTGTTTCCTACATATTCTATGAAGATCTTTATCGGTTAAACCTCATAACAACATATGTTGTTCCCTTTGTCATCGGTATGTTACTTGCCTGAGATTCGATCGTCGGTATCATCATACCTAGTTCAATCTCGTTACCGGGAAGTCCCTTTACTCGTTCCATAATGCATCATCCTGCAACTAACTCATTAGTCACTTTGCTTCCAAGGCTTAGAGTGATGAGCATTACCGACAGGGCCCAGAGATACCTCTCCGAAACACGGACTGAGAAATCCTAATCTTGATCTATGCCAACTCAACAAACACCATCAGAGACACCTGTATAGCATCTTTATAATCGCCCAGTTACATTGTGACGTTTGATAGCACACTAAGTGTTCCTCCGGTATTCAGGAGTTGCATAATCTCATAGTCATAGGAACATGTGTAAGTCATGAAGAAAGCAATAGCAATAAACTAAACGATCATAGTGCTAAGCTAATGGACGGGTCTTGTCCATCACATCATTCTCTAATGATGTGATCATGTTCATCAAATGAGAACACATGTCCATGGCTAGGAAACTTAACCATCTTTGATTAACTAGCTAGTCAAGTAGAGGCATACTAGGGACACTCTGTTTGTCTATGTATTCACACATGTACTAAGTTTCTGGTTAATACAATTCTAGCATGAATAATAAACATTTATCATGATATAAGGAAATATAAATAAAAACTTTATTATTGCCTCTAGGGCATATTTTTCCTTCACCCATAGCTGATAGTAGATGGGTAAGTCTCGTTCATTGTGTCCCTAAGAAGGGAAGTATTACCATTGTTCCTAATGATAAAAATGAACATATTCCACAAAGAATTGTTACTGGTTATAGAATGGTAATTGATTTTGGAAAATTAAATAAAGCAACCAGAAATTTCATTACCCTCTGTTTGCCATTGATCAAATGCTAGAAATACTATCTAAGCACACACACTTTTGTTTTCTCGATGGATATTCTGGTTTTTCTCAGATACATGTTTCACAACCTAATCAAGAGACAACCACCTTTACTTGTCCTTTTGGAACTTATGCTTATAGACGTATGCCTTTTGGTTAATGCAATGCACCTTCTACCTTTCAAAGATGTATGACTGCTATATTCTCTGATTTTTGTGAAAAGATTTTTGAGGTTTTCATGGATGATTTTTCTGTTTACGAAACTTCTTTTGATGATTGCTTAAGCAACCTTGATCGAGTTTTATAGAGATGCGAGCAAACTAATCTTGTTTTGCATTGGAAGAAATGTCACTTTATGGTTAATGAAGGTATTGTCTTGGGACATAAAATTTCTGAACAAGGTATTGAGGTGGATAAAGCTAAAGTTGATGCAATTGAGAAAATGCCATGTCCCAGAGATATTAAAGGTATTCATAGTTTCCTCGGTCATCCTGGTTTCTATAGGAGATTTATTGAAGACTTCTCTAAAATTGCTAGGCCTCTTAAAAATCTTCTACAAAAGGATGTTCCATTTGGTTTTTATGATGATTGTGTAGAAGCCTTTGAAACACTTAAGAAAGCCTTAATTTCTGCACCTATTATTCAACCACCTGATTGGAACTTGCCGTTTGAAATTAAGTCCGATGCTAGTGATTATGCCGTTGGTGGTATTTTAGGATAAAGAGTTGATAAGAAATTAAATGGTATTCGTTATGCTAGTAGAACTCTAGACAGTGCCCAAAGAAATTATGGTGCTACTGAAAAAGAATTTTTAGAAGTGGTGTTTGCTTGTGATAAATTCAGATCTTACATTGTTGATTCTAAAGTGATTGTTCTCACTGATCATGTTGTTATTAAATATATTATGGAAAAGAAAGATGATAAACTTAGACTCATTAGGTGGGTTCTGTTTGTTACAAGAATATGACTTGCATATCACTGATAGAAAAGGAGCTAAGAACCCCGTAACTGATAACTTGTCTAGGTTAGAAAATATTATTGATGACCCACAACCTATTAATGATAGTTTTTCTGATGAGCAATTAGCTGCAATAAATGTCTCTCATAACACTCCTTGGTATGCTGAATATGCTAATTATATTGTTGCCAAATATATACCACCTAGCTTCACTTACTAACAAAAGAAAAAAAATCTATGATTTAAGACATTACTTTTGGGACGACCCACATCTTTATAAAGGTGTAGATGGTATTATCAGACGTTGTGTACCTGAGCATGAACAGGGATAAATCCTAGAAAAATGTCACTCCGAAGCTTACAAAGGTCATCATGCAGGAGACAGAACTGCTCACAAGGTATTGCAATCTGGTTTTCATTGGCCTCTCTCTTCAAGGATGCCCGTAAGTGTGTTTTAACTTGTGATGAATGTCAAAGAATTGGTAATATTGGTAAGCGTCAAGAAATGCCTATGAATTATTCTCTTGCTGTTGAACCATTTGATGTCTGGGGTTTCAATTACATGGGACCTTTTCCTTCCTCTAATGGGTATACACATATTTTGGTTGTTATTGATTATGTTACAAAGTGGGTAGAAGCTATTCCAACTTGTAGTGATGATCACAAACCCTCTATTAAAATGCTTAAGGAAGTTATTTTCCCAATGTTTGGAGTCCCTAGATGGTGGTTCACATTTTATTCATGGTGCTTTCCGTAAAATGCCTGCTAAGTATGATGTTAACCATAGAATTGCATCCCCCTGTCCTCCTCAGTATAGTGGTCAAGTTGAACTTAGAAATAGAGAAATAAAATTAAAATTACAAAAATGGCAATAGGTCCAGATAGAATTGGTCTAAGAAATTAGACGATGCACTTTGGGCTTACCAAATAGCATATAAAAATCCCATGGGTATGTCTCCTTACAAAATGGTTTATGGAAAAGCTTGTCATTTGCCTCTTGAGTTAGAACATAAAGCATATTGGGTAATTAAAGAACTCAACTATGATTTCAAACTTGTCGGTGAAAAGAGGTTATTTGATATTAGCTCACTAGATGAATGGAGAACCCAAGCTTATGAAAATGCTCAGTTATTTAAAGAAAAAGTCAAAAGATGGCATGATAAAAGAATCCAAAAGCGCGAGTTCAAAGTTGGAGAATATGTTATTTTGCACAACTCTCGTTTCATATTTTTTTTTGCAGGGAAACTTCTCTTCGAATGGGAAGGACCCTATGTTATCAAGGAGGTTTATCGATCTGGAGCTATCAAAATAAATAATGCCGAAGGTACTAACCCGAAGGTTGTCAATGGGAAAAGAATAAAACATTATATCTCAGGTACGCCCGTTAATGTTGAAAACAATAATATCCACACTATGACACAAAAAGAAGACATAAAAGAAACCTTCTGGAACACTCTAGAATCGTGAAAAAAAGAGGAGGTACGTGATACGGTGAGTAAAAGGACTCCGAAAATTCCGCAAAAATATTTTCTGTCAGTTTTGGAATATATTAAAAATTAGGAAAATAAGAAACAACCAGGAAGGTAACCCTGGTGGGCACAAGACACTAGGGCGCGCCCAGGTGGGTTGTGCCCACCTCGGGTAACTTCCTGACTCTGTTTTTCTTCCGTTTGCTTGTTTCCCAAGAAAACAATCTTTATATACCCCCCCGAACCTATTGACCACCGTATTGCGGAGAAATCACTCGTTCTTCTTTCTCGCTGTTTTCCGATAGATCTGAAAATATGTCGTCTCGAGATATAACAGAGGATTGTCGAGTTTCTTATCGGCCTTTGGATAAAAATGATACCTATCCCTATATATGGTACACCGACGAGGAATATGAAGATGAACCAGTCCCTCATCTCTTTGAGCAAGAATGCAAAGAGGCATTATGCAAAAGGATAATAAAGCTTGAGATAGAGAATGATGAGTTGAGGATGGATAATTTCACCCTCAGACGCAAGTTGGAGAAAGAGAAGGATAAGCCTACTATCTCATCACCTCCACCTTCATCATCACCAGCTCCACCTTCTTCATCCCCAAAGGATAATTGAGTATCGGGTATGGGCACTTCGCTTGGCTTGTGCCAAGCTTGGGGGAGTTGCCCCGATATCGTATCACCTCCATTATCTTTTTCCTATAATTATGTTAGTTCAATCCTTAGCTATCTTTTAATTTAGTTGAATAAAAGTATAGTTCGATCCTTTCTTTTCAAGTGCTTGCTTAGTGATCTATCCTTGTAATTGTGTGCAAGATATATAATAAAGTTTAGTTTGAGTTTTTCTTTCTTTATTTCATGTACAATAAAAAGAAAGGAAATAAATGAAAAGATCATATGCTAATCTTATGGTAAGTAATGACATCACATAAGGAAGATTATAAGTAGTAAAATTTATTGGAGATTAACAAGCATAGCATTAGTCAATAATGCAATTCATGAAAGAATTAATAAGGGAAGAGAAGATTCACATGCAAATACACTATCTTGGACATCTTTTATGATTGTGAGCCCCCATCAAAATATTATATGCTAAAATTGTTGACGTTGGACAAGGAAGACAACATAATGATTTATGTTTGTTCATATTCACATAGAAGTTATATTGTCATAGATCCTTTAACATGTAGTGCTTGCACCCATCTTTGCTAGCCAAAAATTCCGCACTAAGTAGAGATACTACTTGTGCATCCAAAACCCTTAAACCAAATCTTGTTTCGAGAGTCCACCATACCTACCTATGGATTGAGTGAGATCCTTCAAGTAAGTTGTCATCGGTGCAATAAGGCAATAAAAATTTCATCTAAAAGTGTTAGATCATTTAGTGTAAGAGAAAATTGATCATTGTATGAACTTGTGATGGCAAAGAATAAAAGCGACAGACTGCATAATAAAGGTTGCTATCATAAGGGGCACTATAACATGACATTCTTTTGCATTAAGAGATTGAGCATACAACCAAAAAGCGCAAGGCAACCTCTGCTTCCCTCGACCTAGGGACTATCTTTTACTTTTATGTATTTACTTTTATTTAAGAGTCAAAGTATCTCTCTCTATTCCTTTTTATTTTCTCTTTTGGCAAGCACCATGTGGTGAGGAAAGATCTAGGCACATATATCCAGTTGGATATGGGTGGGCATCAGTTATTATTGCTGACATCACTCTTGAAGTGAATACGTTGGGAGGCGAGACTATAGGCCCCTATCTTTCTGTGTGTCTGGTTGAAACTTTTTGCTCATGTGTATGCAGCGAGTGTTAGCAATCATAGAAGACTATATGATGGTTGAGTACGTGGACTTGCCAAAAAGGCTCTGATACGTGACCCTTCCTGAAAAGATGATGAATTGTAGTTGCAAACTTGAATGAGAACATAGTTTGTTGATTTTCAATAGAGTTTATGCTTTATACTTCGATGTTGTAATGAATTGTTACTTGTTCATGAGAAGTATATGATAAACGTTACGTGACATGTTCTATCATAAAGTTTGTTGTTATTATAATAGTATACATGATGCTTCTATGTCTGTATTTTGTTTTTATTGACACCTCTCTCTCTCTCTCTAAGCATGTGGACATGTTTTTCGATATTGGTTTTCGCTTGAGGATAAGTGAGGTCTAAGCTTGGCGGAGATGATACGTCCATTTTTGCATCATGATTACCCACTATTATTAATAATGTTTTTATGCATAATAATGCTTTTTGGAGTAATTCAAATGTCTTTTCTCACATAATATGCAAGGTTCACACAAAGAGGGAGAATACCGGCAGCTGGAATTCTGGACCTGAAAAAGCTATGCCAGGCCACCTATCTTCACAACTCCAAATGAGCTGAATCTTCACGGAGATTTTTTATGAAGTTTATAAGAATTATTGGAGCAAATTACTACCAGATTGGGCCCACCAGGTGGGCACAACCTAGCTGGACGCGCCAGGGCCCCCCAGTGCGCCCTGGTGGGTTGTACACTCCTCGGCCCACCTCTGGTGCCCCTCTTCTGGTATATAAGTCATTTTGACCTAGAAAAAATAAGGAAAGGACTTTCGGGATTAAGCGCCGCCGTCTCGAGGCGGAACTTGGGCAGGAGCACTTTTGCCCTCTAGCGGAGCGATTCCACGGGGAACTTCCCTCCCGAAGGGGGTAATCATCGTCATCATCATCACCAACAACTCTCCCATCTTGGGGAGGGAAATCTTCATCAACATCAGCATCTCCTCTCAAACCCTAGTTCATCTCTTGTGTTCAATCTTTGTACCGGAACCTTAGATTGGTGCTTGTGGGTGACTTGTAGTGTTGATTACATCTTGTAGTTGATTACTATATGGTTTATTTGGTGGAAGATTATATGTTAAGATCCATTATGCTATTTAGTACCCCTCTGATCTTGAGCATGATTATCATTTGTCAGTATTTACTTTTGTTCTTGAGGTCACGGGAGAAATCTTGTTGCAAGTAATCATGTGAACTTGATATGTGCTCGATATTTTGATGGTATGTATGTTGTGATTCCCTTAGTGGTGTCATGTGAATGTCGACTACATGGCACTTCACCTTATTAGGGCCTAAGGGAATGCATTGTGGAGTAGTTATTAGATGATTGATTGCGAGAGTGACAGAAGCTTAAACCCTAGTTTATGGGCTACTTCGTAAGGGATTGATTTGGATCCAAAAGTTTAATGCTATGGTTAGATTTTATCTTAATACTTTTGTCGTAGTTGAAGATGCTTGTGAGGGGGTTAATCATAAGTAGGAGGTTTCTTCAAGTAAGAACAACACCTAAGCATCGGTCCACCCACCTATCATATTATTAAAGTAGCAAACCCGAATCAAACCAACATGATGAAAGTGACTAGATGAAATTCCCGTGTACCCTCAAGAACGTTTTCCTTATCATAAGAGACCGTTTTGGCCTGTCCTTTGCCTCAAAAGGATTGGGCCACCTTGCTACACTTTTGTTACCGTTACTTGCTTGTTACAAATTATCTTGCTATCAAACTACTCGTTACTTATAATTTCAGTGCTTGCAGAGAATACCTTGCTAAAAACTACTTGCCATTTCCTTCTGCTCCTTGTTTGGTTCGACACTCTTACTTATTGAAAGGACTATGATTGATCCCCTATACTTGTGGGTCATCATCCACCGACGAGGAGGCGACACTGCAAGCAAGAAGTGAAGGTTTCAACTTGGAAAGGAAGGTGGAAACAGGGGAAATGTGGCTTTTGGTTAGGGGGTGGTAGATATTTTCGTGGAAGCCGAGATTTTTGGATCGATGTAGCGAAAAAACTGGTGCGCCAAGTGTCATCAGACACGGTCCCTTATTCTGCACTATGTACGATATGTGAACATCACAAACAATTCGTATAGCTTAACTAGTGTGTGATGAGTTTGAACGTGAAATTTTTTGGTTTGAATTTCCCTGGTTACAGTAGTGGTCATCCACGTCATTGCATAAATTTGGGTACACAAAGGAGACTACAACACACCCAGACTTCTTAATTGATCAAGTTCATCAATTAAACAGAGTTAGCTGGCCTCAACATTACTCTAACAAATTAAAAACAGGTGGTCTTAATTCAACAGAATAAAGAGTACTACTATGGCTGGTGTTCGTCGATCTCCGCTGCCTCCTCCATGTCCAGCTCGCGCCCGACGGTCTCCTGGGGAAGGGGCTCCATGGCATCCATCACACCATACTCGGCATGCATCTCGCGATCTGCGTCTGCCACTATTTGGAAAAGGCCGCCACGAGCTGGGCGTGGGCGGCCGCGATCTGGGCTTGGACGGGCTCCGTCGTGGCAACGTATGCCATGGAGGAACGGACGACTGCTCGAATGCTCTCGGCGATTGCCAACTCTTCAGTCGTGGGTTGTCGATCATTGTCGGAGAAGCTTCATTCGATTTGTGCGGTGACTGCCATGAGCTGGGCATGGGAGGCCTTGACATGGTCGTGTGCGGCCTCCATCAGGGCTAAGGCCACCGCTGCGGAACGGGTAGCTGCTGTGCCGCTCTTTCCAATTGCTATCCCCAAGGCAGATGTTGCTGCCGCCACCTGAGAAACAACAGCGACCGTTTGGGCTACCTTGGGCGCCCGTTCGCAGCTTGCGGACGCGCTCATGCAGCTTGTTAGCACGCGCGTGGCAGCTACGGCTACGCTCTCGCTGGAGTGGGCCGCCGAAGTTGCCCTCGCGACGCGGGTCCACATCCCCATCTTTCACCGACGATGATTGAACAATGAAATGATATTTGGGGAGTGAGCTAGTGTGCTTGACACGCCGACTGTGCACTGTAGCCGACGCACCTTCTCATGTAAGCCATATGTGTACTATACTCCGACGGTTCTCCAAGATATTTTGTACTGCATCTCACACGGTTGGTGATCTATGTGCGATCTACTTGATTTTTCATCTTGATTTGAATTACATAATGGGGTCACAATGGCAAAGGAGGGTGTTTGAATTGCTAGAACTTTTATCTGCAGTGAACATGCAACTATAGGTGTCTCGTCAAAAAATTGGAATTATTCAGGGTTCGTTTGGACATTTTTATACATTAACTTGGTTTTCTAGCCATTTCAGGTCTACAATTCGAAATTAAACTACATGCATATACTTCGGTGCACCAAAATGGGTTGTAAAATCGTATATGTGTCCATGGGTTTATGCTTATGTCCCATGCAAGAAATGGGGATGAATTTCAAACACCACAACATCGTGGCTCTCCGGCAAACCTTGAGGTACTTGCTTTTGTAATTCTAGTAAATCCAAAATCCATCTGAAATTCATGAACCTTGGCATGCTATCATGGAATGGCATCAACATGCTGGGGTAAAAAATATTGTCCCATTTGGGGCAGTGATGTCTACTACGCAACTTTATTCTTGTAGACACGTGTTGGGCCTCCAAGCGCAGAGTTTTGTAGGACAATAGAAATTTTCCCTCAATTGGATGACCTAAGGTTTATCAATCCGTTGGAGGCATAGGATGAAGATAGTCTCTCTCAAACAACCCTGCAACCAAATAATAAAAAGTCTCTTCTGTCCCCATCACACCAAATACAATGGTAATTTGTATAGGTGCACTAGTTCGGCGAAGAGATGGTGATAAAAGTGTAATATTGATGGTACAAATATATTTTTATAATCTGATTAAATAAAAACAGCAAGGTAGAAATTGATAAAACAGAGCAAAAACGGTATTGTAATGCTTGAAAATGAGGCCTAGGGTCCATACTTTCGCTAGTGAAATCTCTCAACAATGCTAATATAATTGGATCATATAACCATCCCTCAACGTGCGATGAAGAATCACTCTGAAGCTCCTATCTAGTGGAAAACATAAGAAGAAATCGTCTGTAGGGTACAAAACCACCTCGAAACTATTCTTTCTGATCGATCTATCCAAGAGTTCGTACTAAAATAACACCAAATAATTTCAGATTCATAATACTCAATTCAACACAAAGAACCTCAAAGAGTGCCCCATGATTTATACCGAAGAAACAAAAGACGAGAACGTGCCTCAACCCCTATGCAAAGATTACCCCAATGTCACCTCGGGAATCCGCGAGTTGAGTGCCAAAACACATATCAAGTGAATAAATATGATACCCCATTGTCACCACGAGTATTCATATGCAAGACATATATCAAGTGTTCTCAAATCCATAAAAGTATTCAATCCGATAACAATGAAATCTCAAAGGGAAAAATTCAATTCATCGCGACAAGATAGAGAGGGGAAAACACCATATGATTCGACTATATTAACAAAGTCCGCGATACATCAAGATTGTGACATCTCAAGAACATGAGAGAGAGATTAGATAGATAGCTACTGGTACAAACCCTCAGCCCGGAGGGTGGACTACTCCCTTCTCATCGTGGTGGCCACCGGGATGATGAAGAGGGCCACCGGTGATGATTTCCCCCTCCGGTGGAGTGCCAGAACGGGGTCTAGATTGGTTTTCGGTGGCTACAAAGGCTTGCGGTGGCGGAACTTCTCATCTAGGGTTACCCCGAGAGGTTTTGGAATATTTGGTGTTTTATAGGGAAAAAAGGGGGTGCGGGAGGCCACCGAGGTGGGCACAACCCACCTGGGTGCGCCCTGCTGGGTTGTGCCCCCCTCGGGGCACCCCCAGGTGCTGCTTTGGACTGTTGGATGTCTTCTGGTCCATAAAAAAACCACAAAAAGTTTCGCGGTGTTTGGACTCCGTTTGATATTGATTTACTGCGATGTAAATTTCAAGCAAAAAATAGCAACTGACATTGGGTCAACGGGTTAGTCCCAAAAAATGATATAAAGTTGCTATGAAATGATTGTAAAACATCCAAGAATGATTATATATTAGCCTGAATACTTCATAAATTATAGATACGTTGGAGACGTATCATCATCCCCAAGCTTAACTCCTACTTGTCCTCGAGTAGGTAAATGATAAAAGAAATAATTTATGAAGTGTGAATGCTAGCAAAGTGCACAAGTTTGGTCAATGAAAATTTCAATAACTTTTCCTAGCATCATAACAACAATTATTTCTTATAAAACTTCTCATGTTAAAGTAGCAAGCAATTCACATGTTAAGGTTCAAACAATGAATTCTCTTAAAACTCAACAACCTATGTTCTCAGTCACCAAGCAATTGCAATTCAACTTATTCAACAAAGTCTAAGTAAGAGCTCCACATACTCAACCATCATATAGTCTTCCATGATTGCTAACACTCACCGCATACACATGAACAAAATGTTTCAACCGGACACATAGAAAGTTAGGGGCTTATAATTTTGCCTCCCAACGTATTCACCTCAAGGGTGATGTCAACAATAATAACTCATGCTACCCATATCCAACTGGATATATGTGCCTATATCTTTCCTCACCACATGATGCTTGCCAAAAGAGAAAAATAAAAAGGAATAGAGAGAAATTTTTTGACTCTTGCATGAAAGTAAATACATAAAAGTAAAAGATAGGCCCTTCGCAGAGGGAAGAAGAGGTTGCCATGTGCTTATTTGTTTGTATGCTCAACCCCTTAGTGCAAAAGAATGTCACGTTATATTGCCTCTTATGATAGCAACCTTTATTATGCAGTCTATCGCTTTTATTCTTTGTCATCACAAGTTCGTACAGCGCTCAATTTTCTCTTACACTAAATGATCTAACACTTTTAGAAGCAATTTTTATTGCCTTATTGCACCGATGACAACTTACTTGAAGGATCTTTCTCAATCCTTAGGTAGGTATGGTGGACGCTTGAAAATAAGATTTGGGTTTAAGGGTTTTTGGATGCACAAGTAGTATATCTACTTGGTGCAGAATTTTTGGCTAGCAAGGATGGGGGGCAAGCACCAGATGTTGAAGGATCTATGACAATATAACTTCCATGTGAATATGAACAAACATAAACCATTACATTGTCTTCCTTGTCCAACGTCAACAATTTTGGCATATAATATGTTGATGGGGCTCACAATCACAAAAGATTTCCAAGATAGTGTATTTGCATGTGAAAGTTCTCTTCCTTATACTAATTATTCATGAATTGCTTGTGTGACCAATATTGTGATTGTCAGGCTTCAAAATATTTCACTTCCTAAATCCAATGTGAAGCTACCACTAGGCATGATAAAATTTCAACTTCATGATATTCAATTCATTCTACAATTTACTCATAGGATATAAGTGAAGCACAAGAGTAAATGACAAGCTACTCCAAGAAGATATAAGTGAAGATCAAGCGAGTAGTTATGTAAATGGGTAACTATTTGAGGACTCTCTCTTACTTAAAAAATTTCAGATCTAAGTATTTTATTAAAATAGCAAGTAAAAACAAAATAAAATGACATTCTAAGAACAACACAACTCATGTGAAGAGGCAAAAACTTAGGCTCGATCGATACTAACCGCTAATTGTTGATGAAGAAAGGTGGGATGCCTACCGGGGCATCCCCAAGCTTAGATGCTTGAGTCTTTTTGAAATATTATCTTGGGATGCCTTGGGCATCCCTAATCTTGAACTTTTGGGTCTCCTTAATTCCTTTTATATCACGGTTGCCCTAAATCTTAAAAACTCCATCCACACAAAACTCAACAAGAACTCGTGAGATAAGTTAGTATAAACCAATGCAAAAACTTTATCATTATCTACTGTAGAAAATCACTAAAATTATTATTTAATATTGCATACTAAATGCCTCTGCATATTTAACACTCCTATCTTCAAATAGAATCGTTAAACAAGCAAACATATGCAAACAATGCAAATATAACATCAATCTGCCAAAACAGTATAGTCTTTAAGAATGCAAGAGTATCAATACTTCTTAACCTCCAAAAATTATGAAAATTTACCACACTGTAGAAAATTTATCAGAGCTGATTGTTCAAAAAAATTCAACATTTTATCACATTCTAAACTTTCTATGGAATGTTTGCAACAGCGATAAACTTTCTGTTTTGAGACAGCAACATGTAGACTTGCAAATAAGCGTGGCAAATGCTATACCTGACATTTTTATTGAAATAAAAGATGCAAAACATTATTATAAATAACAGGAAGCAAATCCTAAGAAAATAATATGATGCTCCAAGCAAAACTCAAATCATGTGACGAATGAAAATATAGCTCCATGTGAGGTTACCGAGAATGTTGGAGAGGAAAGAGGGGATGCCTTCCGGGGCATCCCCAAGCTTAGTTGCTTGGATCTTCCTTTAATATTACCTTGGGGTGTCTTGGCAATCCCCAAGCTTAGGGTGTTGTCACTCCTTATTCTCCTCATATCGATATCTCACCCAAAACTTGAAAACTTCGATCACACAAAAGTTAACAGAACTTCACTTTGGTACTGTCAAAGACAAGATTCATAATTGTTTCAACGCAATGCCTACCGTAGCATATCATTTACACAATTTATATTGAGCAATATAAGCCATAGAAATGAGGAAACAAGCAAACTATGCATTGAAAATAGAATCTGTCAAAAACAGAACAGTCTGTATTGATATGTACTCCAACCATACATCTGCTACTCCAAAAATTCTGAAAAATTAGGACAACCTAGGAAATTTGTGCATAAATCTTGTGCAGAAATAATCAGGATTTTATCACACTTCTGTAAGAAATGAAAATTATTTTACTGGGCCCGAAAGTTTCTTTTTTTAGCAAGATCAAATCAACTATCACCATAGACCATCCCAAAGGTCTTACTTGGCACTTTATTGAAATGAAAGCAATAAAACATGATTACTACAATAGCATAATCATGCGAACTCGCAAAAGTAGTAGGTAAAAGTGTTGGGTTGTGATGCGTCTTGAAGCTACGTCGATATTTCCCTAAAGAGGAAGGGATGATGGCGCACATCAACGGTAGGTATTTGCCCTAGTGACGAGACCAACGTTATTGAACTAGTAGGAGAACCAAGCAAGAGTATGTAAACAACACCTACAAATAACAAATACTCGCAACCGACGTATTAAAGGGGTTGTCAATCCCTTTCAGGTAACGGCGCCAGAAATTGGCAAACGGACGTGAATAAATTGTAGTAGATTGATAGATTGAACGCCAAATAAAATAAATAAGAATAAATTGCAGCAAGTTATTTTTGTATTTTTGGTTTAATAGATCTGAAAATAAAAGCAAAGGAAAATAGATTGCAAATGCAAATAATATGAGAGAGAGAGACCCTGGGGCCATAGGTTTCACTAGTGGCTTCTCTCGAGAAAAATAGCAAACCGTGGGTAAACAAATTACTATTGGGAAATTGATAGAACTTCAAATAATCATGACGATATCTAGGCAATGATCATTATATAGGCATCATGTCCAAGATTAGTAGAATGACTCCTGCCTGCATCGACTACTATTACTCCACACATCGATCGCTATCCAGCATGCATCTAGTGTATTAAGTTCATGGAGAAATGGAGTAATGCAATAAGAACGATGACATGATGTAGACAAGATCTATTTATGTAGAAATAAACACCATCGTTTTATCCTTAGTAGCAACAATACATACATGTCGGTTCCCCTTTTGTCACTGTGATCAAGCATTGTAATATCGAACCCACTACAAAGCACCTCTTCCCATTGCAAGATAAATAGATCAAGTTGGCCAACCAAAACCCAAATATCGGAGAAGAAATGCGAGGCTATAAGAAATCATGCATATAAGAGACCAAAGAAACTCAAATAACTTTCATGGATAAAAAGAGATAGATCTGATCATAAACTCAAAGTTCATCCGATCCCAACAAACACACCGCAAAAAGAGTTACATCATATGGATCTCTAAGAGACCATTGTATTGAGAATCAAACGAGAGAGAGGAAGCCATCTACCTACTAACTATGGACCCAAAGGTCTACAAAGAACTACTCACACATCATCGGAGAGGCACCAATGGAAGTGGTGAACCCCTCTGTGATGGTGTCTAGATTGGATCTGGTGGTTTTGGACTCTGCAGTTGCTAGAATTGATTTTTGTCGACTCCCCTGGGGTTTCTGGAATATTGGGGTATTTATAGAGTAAAGAAGCGGTCCGGGGGGCACCCGAGGTGGACACAACCCACCAGGGTGCGCCTGGGCCTACACGCGCGCCCTGGTGGGTTGGGCTCCCCTCGGAGCAGCCCCTAGGTGCTTCTTTGGCCCATTGGATGTCTTCTGGTCCAAAAAAATCCACAAAAAGTTTTGCTGTGTTTGGACTTCGTTTGATATTGATTACCTGTGATGTAAAAAACATGCAAAAAACAACAACTAGCACTCAGCACTATGTCAATAGGTTAGTACCAAAAAATGATATAGAATGACTGTAAAATGATTATAAAACATCCAGGAATGATAATATAACAGCATGGAACAATAAAAAAAATAGATAAGTTGGAGACGTATCAGCATCTCCAAGCTTAATTCCTGCTCATCCTTGAGTAGGTAAATGATAAAAGCAGAATTTTTGATGTGGAATGCTGCCTAACATGTCATCTCATATTCTTTTCTTTATAGCATGGACATTTGGACTTTTATATTGACAATAGTCTAGTTTTGACATGATAACTTAAATAGTCAAGCATATCAACAAGCAACCAAGTCTTTCAAAATATCAACGCTAAAATAAGTTATCCCTAGCCCATCATGCTCAATCATTGATCCATTCATGAAACACACTCGCATATTAACTACACCCAATGCTCAAGTACAATCATAGTGCCCCATAGTTGGTGCTTTATAGGAAAAGATGGAGTGTCAAATTCAAAAAATAAAAATTACATAAAGTAAAAGAAAGGCCCATCACGGAGGGAAGTAGGGATTTGTAGAGGTGCCAGAGCTCAAAGAGGAAATTTAGAGGTAAAAACATTTTGAGAGGCATACTTTTCCCACCAACGAAAACAACTTAGAGTTCCCAACACTTTACATGCTAGATATATCATAGGCGGTTCCCAAAAAGAAATTAAAGCTTATTCCTTTTTCCACCACACTTTCACTTTCCATGGCTAACCGTATCCACAGGTGCCTTCCATACCAACACTTTACAAGGAATTTATTATTTGACAACATAAAGTAAATTCATTATTCATTTCGGGACTGGGCATCCCTAATACCTTTGCCTTACTCTCTTGCAATGGCAAGTGAATAAACACTCATCGTGAGAATAACACATCTAGCATGGAAAATATTGGCCTCCCCTCACTGCTACGTCTTGAGCTTGCGTTGGTTTTCCCCGAAGAGGAAGGGATGATGCAGCAGAGTAGCGTAAGTATTTCCCTCAGTTTTTGAGAACCAAGGTATCAATCTAGTAGGAGGCCACGCTCAAGTCCCTCGTACCTGCACAAAACGATAGCTACTCGCAACCAATGCGATTAGGAGTTGTCAATCCCTTCACGGCCACTTGCGAGAGTGAGATCTGATAGATATAATATTTTTGGTATTTTTGGTATAAAGATGCAAAGTAAAAAGTAAAAGCAAAGTAAAAAAGCAAAGCAATATTAAAGTGATGGAGATTGATATGATGAGAATAGACCCGGGGCCATAGGTTTCACTAGTGGCTTCTCTCAAGAGCATAAGTATTCTACGGTGGGTGAACAAATTACTGTTGAGCAATTGACAGAATTGAGCATAGTTATGAGAATATCTAGGCATGATCATGTATATAGGCATCATGTCCGTGACAAGTAGACCGAAACGATTCTGCATCTACTACTATTACTCCACTCATCGACCGCTATCCAGCATGCATCTAGAGTATTAAGTTAAAAACAGAGTAACGCCTTAAGCAAGATGACATGATGTAGAGAGATAAATTCATGCAATATGAAATAAACCCCATCTTGTTATCCTCGATGGCAATGATGCAATATGTGCCTTGCTGCCCCTTCTGTCACTGGGAAAGGACACCGCAAGATCAAACCCAAAGCTAAGCACTTCTCCCATGGCAAGAACTACCAATCTAGTTGGCCAAACCAAACGGATAATTCAAAGAGACTTGCAAAGATAACCAATCATACATAAAAGAATTCAGAGAATATTAAAATATTATTCATAGATAGACTTGATCATAAACCCACAATTCATCGGTCTCAACAAACACACCGCAAAAAGAAGATTACATCGAATAGATCTCCACAGGAGAGGGGGAGAACTTTGTATTGAGATTCAAAGAGAGAGAAGAAGCCATCTAGCTACTAACTATGGACCCGAAGGTCTGAGGTAAACTACTCACACTTCATCGGAGGGGCTAGGATGATGTAGAAGCCCTTCGGGATGATGGCCCTCTTCCGGTGGAGCTCCGGAACAGGCGCCTTCTTCTAAATCCTATGAAAATCAAGATGAAGATCTAAAAGTTATTGATGTGTCCCCTATTAAATCGTTGTTTTGCAATGTGAATCTTGATGAATCTGATTATGATCTTCCCTTACCTAGAAAGCGTTCTAAGAATTCTGAGTTTTTAGATCCTGATGATGAAATTGATAAAAAAGGGATTGAAAGAAATAAAAATCTAGATATTGCTAAACCCACTATTTTGGATGTCAAGGAATTTAACTATGAAAATTGCTCTTTAATTGATTGTATTTCCTTGTTGCAATCCGTGTTAAATTCTCCTCATGCTTATAGTCGAAATAAGGCCTTTACCGAACACATTGTTGACGCCTTAATGCAATCTTATGAAGAAAAGCTTGAGTTGAAAGTTTCTATCCCTAGAAAACTCCATGATGAGTGGGAACCTACAATTAAGATTAAAATTAAAAATTACGAGTTTTATGCTTTGTGTGATTTGGGTGCTAGTGTCTCTACTATCCCCAAAGCTTTGTGTGATTTGTTAGATTTTCGTGACTTTGATGATTGCTCTCTAAACTTGCATCTTGCGGATTCCACTATTAAAAAGCCTATGGGAAGAATTAATGATGTTCTTATTGTTGCAAATAGGAATTATGTGCCCGTAGATTTTATCGTTCTTGATATAGATTGCAATCCTTCATGTCCTATTATTCTTGGTAGACCTTTCCTTAGAACGATTGGTGCAATTATTGATATGAAGGAAGGGAATATTAAATTCCAATTTCCCTGAAAGAAGGGCATGGAACACTTTCCTAGAAAGAAAATAAAATTACCATATGAATCTATCATGAAGCCACTTATGGATTGCCTACCAAAGATGGCAATACCTAGATCTATCCTTGCTTTTATGCCTAGCTAGGGGCGTTAAACGATAGCGCTTGTTGGGAGGCAACCCAATTTTATTTTGTGTTTTTTGTTTTTGGTTCTGTTTAGGAATAAATAATCCATCTAGATTCTGTTTAGATGTGGTTTTATCTTTTAATTAGTGTTTGTGCCAAGTTAAACCTGTTAGATCTTCTTGAAAGATAGTTATTTGATCTTGCTGTAATTTCCAGAATCTTTGCGCTCAGTGCCCGAATTGTCAAAAATCACCAGAACGTGCTAAAATAGTGATTCCAATTGCTGATGATCATTAAACAAATTTCCCAGGTTGTCTAATTTTGGTAGAATTTTTTGGGTTCCAGAAGTTTGCGTTAGTAACAGATTACTACAGACTGTTCTGTTTTTGACAGATTCTGTTTTGCGTGTGTTGTTTGCTTATTTTGATGAATCTATGGCTAATAAAATAGTTTATAAAGCATAGAGAAGTTGGAATACAGTAGGTTTAACACCAATACAAATAAAGAACAAGTTCACTACAGTACCTTAAAGTAGTCTTTTGTTTTCTTTCTCTAACGGAGCTCACGAGATTTCTATTGAGTTTTGTGTTGTGAAGTTTTCAAGTTTTGGGTGAATTCTTTTGATGGATTATGGAACAAGGAGTGGCAAGAGCATAAGCTTGGGGATGCCCATGGAACCCCCAAGATAATACAAGGACACCAAAAAGTCAAAGCTTGGGGATGCCCCGGAAGGCATCCCCTCTTTCGTCCACTTCCATCGGTAATTTACTTGGAGCTATATTTTTATTCACCACATGATATGTGTTTTGCTTGGAGCGTCTTGTATTATTTGTGTCTTTACTTGTTAGTCTACCACAATCATCCTTGCTGTACACACCTTTTGAGAGAGCCATGTATGAATTGAAATTTGTTAGAATACTCTATGTGCTTCACTTATATCTTTTGAGCTTGATAGTTTACTCTATGTGCTTCACTTATATCTTTTTGAGCGTGATAATTTTTGCTCTAGTGCTTCACTTAGATCTTTTAGAGCATGGTGGTGGTTTGTTTTAAAGAAACTTGATCTCTCATGCTTCACTTAGATTATTTTGGGAGTCCTTAATAGCATGGTAGTTTTCTTAATGTTAATATACTTGGTATTCAAGATATGTGAAACTTTCTTTTTAGTGGGTTGAATACTAAGATAAGTTTGATGCTTGATAATTGTTTTGAGATATGGAGGTGATAATATCATAGTCGTGCTAGTTGAGTAGTTTTGAATTTGAGAAATACTTGTGTTGAAGTTAGCAAGTCCCGTAGCATGCACGTATGGTTAAAGTTGTGTAACAAATTTGAAGCATGAAGTGTACCTGGCTTGTGCATCCTTATGAGTGGCGGTCGGGGACGAGCGATGGTCTTTTCCTACCAATCTATCCCCCTAGGAGAATGCACGTAGTACTTGATTTTTGATGACTTCTAAATTTTTGCAATAAGTATATGAGTTCTTTTGACTAATGTTGAGTCCATGGATTATACGCACTTTTACCTTTCCGCCATTTGCTAGCCTCTTCGGTACCGTGCATTGCCCTTTCTCACATTGAGAGTTGGTGCAAACTTCGCCGGTGCATCCAAACCCCGTGATATGATACGCTCTTTCACACATAAACCTCTCTATATCTTCCTCAAAACAGCCACCATACCTACCTATCATGGCATTTCCATAGCCATTCTGAGATATATTGCCATGCAACTTCCATCATCATCATCATCATCATCATCATCATCATGACATGCTTTACTTTTGTCATATTGCCATTGCATGATCTTGTAGTTGACATCGTATTTGTGGCAAAGCCACCATGCATTATTTTTCATACATGCCACTCTTTATTCATTGCACCATCCCGGTACACCGCCGGAGGCATTCATATAGAGTCATATCTTGTTCTAGTATCGAGTTGTAATCATTATGTTGTAATCAATAGAAGTGTGATGATCATCATTATTAGAGCATTTCCCAATCAAAAAAGGAGAAAGGCCAAAAAGATAAAAAGAAAGGCCCCAAAATAAGAAGGATAAAATAAAAAGTGCAATTCTACTATCTCTTTTTCCACACTTGTGCTTCAAAGTAGCACCTTGTTCTTCATGTAGTGAGTCTCATATATTGTGCTTCAAAGTAGCACCATGATTTTCATATAGTGAGTCTCATAATTTGTCTTGTTCATACTAGTGGGAATTTTTCATTATAGAACTTGGCTTGTATATTCCAACGATGGGCTTCCTCAAAATGCCCTAGGTCTTCATGAGCAAGCAAGTTGGATGCACACCCACTAGTTTTCTTTTCTTGAGCATTCTTAGCTCTAGTGCATCCGTTGCATGGAAATCCCTACTCCTTGCATTAACATCAATTGATGGGCATCTCCATAGCTCATTGATTATCCTCGTTGATGTGAGACTTTCTCCTTTTTTGTCTTCTCCACACAATCCCCATCATCATATTCTATACCACCCATAGTGCTATGTCCATGGCTCGCACTCATGTATTGCGTTAAGGTTGAAAAAGTTTGAGATTATTTGAGTATGAAACAATTGCTTGGCTTGTCATCGGGGGTATAGAAGTTGGGAACATCTTTGTGTGACGAAAATGAAGCATAGCCTAACTATATGATTTTGTAGGGATGAACTTCCTTTGGCCATGTTATTTTGAGATGACATAATTGTTTGAATAGTATGCTTGAAGTATTATCATTTTTATGTCAATATGAACTTTTGTCTTGAACCTTTCAGATCTGAATATTCATACCATGATTAAGAAGATTTACATTTAAATTATGCCAAAGTATCACTCCGCATCAAAAATTCTCTTTTTATCATTTACCTACTCGAGGACGAGCAGGAATTAAGCTTGGGGATGCCTGATACGTCTCCAATGTATCTATAATTTTTGATTGCTCCATGCTACTTTATCTACTATTTTGGACTATATTGGGCTTTATTTTCCACTTTTATATTATTTTTGGGACTACCTATTAACCGGAGGCCCAGCCCAGAATTGCTGTTTTTTGCCTATTCCAGTATTTCAAGGAAACAGAATATCAAACGGAGTCCAAACAGAATGAAACCTTCGGGAACGTGATCTTCTCACCGAACGTGATCCAGGAGACTTGGACCCTACTCGAAGAAGTTTCCAGGGAGGTCATGAGGGTGGAGGGCGCCCCCCCTGGGCGCGCCCCCTTGCCTCGTGGGCCCCTCAGAGGTCCACCGACGTGCTCCTTCCTCCTATATATACCTACGTACCCCCATTAGACCAGAGACAGAGCCAAAAACCTAATTCCACTGCCGCAACTTCCTGTATCCACGAGATCCCATCTTGGGGCCTGTTCCGAAGCTCCGCCGGAGAGGACATCCATCACGGAGGGCTTCTACATCAACACCATAGCCCTTCCGATGAAGAGTGAGTAGTTTACTTTAGACCTTCGTGTCCATAGCTAGTAGCTAGATGGCTTCTTCTCTCTTTTTGGATCTCAAAACAATGTTGTCCCCCTCTCTCATGGAGATCTATTCGATGTAATCTTCTTTTTGCGGTGTGTTTGTTGAGACCGATGAATTGTGGGTTTATGATCCAACTTATCTATGAATAATATTTGAATCTTCTCTGAATTCTTTTATGTATGATTGAGTTATCTTTGCAAGTCTCTTCGAATTATCCGTTTGGTTTGGCCAACTAGATTGGCAGTTCTTGCAATGGGAGAAGTGCTTAGCTTTGGGTTCAATCTTGCGGTGTCCTTACTCAGTGACAGAAAGAGTTGCAAGGCACGTATTGTATTGTTGCCATCGAGGATAACAAGATGGGGTATTTATCATATTGCGTGAATTTATTCCTCTACATCATGTCATCTTGCTTAAGGCGTTACTCTATTTTTAACTTAATACTCTAGATGCATGCTGGATAGCGGTCGATGAGTGGAGTAATAGTAGTAGATGCAGGCAGGAGTCGGTCTACTTGTCACGGACGTGATGCCTATATACATGATCATACCTAGATAACCTCATAACTATGCTCAATTCTATCAATTGCTCAACAGTAATTTGTTCACCCACCGTAGAATATCTATGCTCTTGAGAGAAGCCATTAGTGAAACCTATGGCCCCCGGGTCTATTCTCATCATATCAATCTCCATTACTTTATTTTACTTGTTTTGCTTTTACTTTTCACTTTGCATCTTTATACCAAAAATACCAAAAATATTATCTCTATTAGATCTCACTCTCGTAAGTGACCGTGAAGGGATTGACAACCCCTAAGCGTTGGTTGCGAGTTGCTACCGTTTTGTGCAGGTACGAGGGACTTGCACGTGACCTCCTACTGGATTGATACCTTGGTTCTCAAAAACTAAGGGAAATACTTACGCTACTGTGCTGCATCACCCCCTCCTCTTCGGGGAAAACCAACGCTAGCTCGAGACGTAGCAATGATAGCTTGGGATGTTGGGGCATCCCCAAGCTTAGGCTCATCTTAGTCCTTATTTCTTCATCCATCGTAAGATTACCCAAAACTTGAAAACTTCAATCACACAGAACTCAACAAAATCTTCATGATATCCGTTAGTATAAGAAAATAAATCACTACTATAAGTACTGTAGCAAACCAATTCATATTTTACTCTTGCATTATATCTATTGTATTCCAACTTTTCTATGGCAAAAACTCATCAAAGAAAAATATAGAATCATGAAAACAAGCACACAACGCAAAGAAAACATAATCTGTCAAAAACAGAACAGTCTGTAGCTATCTAGATATTTCGAATACTTCTGTAACTCCAAAAACTCTGAAAGTAGGACGGCCTGGAAAATTTGTATATTAAACTTCTGCAAAAAGAATTGGTGTTTTATCGCTCACTGGTTAGAAATGAGAATTGTTTTTGTGTGCGCAAAAGTTTTGTTTTTCAGCAAGATCAAACAACTATCACCCAAGAAGATCCTAAAGGCTTTACTTGGCACGAACACGAACTAAAAAACAAAAAACACAATCATAATAGTAGAATAATTGGGCAAAAACTCAAGAACAGAAAGAAAATGTCACAGCCCTAGAGCTTGCTCGTAACTAGTGGCATTGCATCCATGCATCATGTCTAAATTTCTTTAAATTTGAATTGGGGAATTGGAGAGCCTTAGAAATCATTTAAAAAAACAATGATGATCAACATTAAAAATTGCTTCAAATGTTCCCAAGGAAATGTTCCTTTTCAGCTTTGAAAAATATTGGCAAGAATAAAATGCAAACCAATATTTTCGGAGTGACTGAAACATTTATTTTGGGCCTTTGAATTAATTCAATAACTATTTGCATTGGATATATATTTGATATATAAATAATATATGTCCAATAATACTGGAACATTTTATGTGGTTTGGTATATTTTAGTTCTAGCCACATAACTATTTTCAGGATTGTATAAAATGGTTTAGTATTTTACTAAACTAAAACAACACAGAACAAAATAAAAAAACAGAATTAGGAAAAGCAGAGAGGAGAGAAACCCTACCTGGCGCTCACCTCTCAGCCCACCCGGCCCAAACCTACCTGGCGGCCTAGCTGGCAGGCCCAGCCCACCTCGTCC
Organism: Triticum aestivum; assembly: GCF_018294505.1. Taxonomy (NCBI): domain Eukaryota; kingdom Viridiplantae; phylum Streptophyta; class Magnoliopsida; order Poales; family Poaceae; genus Triticum; species Triticum aestivum. Next base: position 219,429,284 of record NC_057809.1, read on the forward strand.
TCCCTGTCGCCTTCCTCCTCGCGCTAGTAGGCAGAGGAGGGACACGGCGCACGCCACCACCCTGCTCGTCTGCATCGCCTGGCCACCGCGACGCCGCGCGTCATCTCCTCGGCGCCGCCCCGACCCCCTGGACCCCCTCGCTCTCTCCCTCTCCCTTGTTTCTCTCCTCTGCTTCCTCTCTCTCACTCGCCCGAGCGCAGCCGCAGCCGCGCCACCGTAACGCCGCGGCCACCGTCTCCCCCTCGACCCCTCGCTGTGCCTGCGAGCTCCGTCTCGACGTCCCCGACCTCCTCGACAAGCCACGACGCCACGGACGCGCTGCAACACCGCCATCACCACCGTCTTCATCGCCATGGCCGGAGATCGCCGCCGCTCGATTTGCAGCAATGAGGACGCCCCCGAGCTCACCAACCCCTTCGTTCGATCCGCTGTGAGCTGCTGCGTCGATCCCCTCCCTCCCCTGGCACTTTTTCTCCTGCTAACGCCAATATCCACCGGAGCGGAGAGCTCACCGCCGCCGTGGTTCCTTGCCGCCGTGGCCAGGGCCACCGCAGCCCGCACCTAAGCGCGTCACCGTGCTCGGTGAACCCCCAGGAGCACGTAGCACCTGTCAGTTTACTCCCTAGTGCCCCGTAGCGTCGACCCCGTCCACATCCGAACTCCGGCCACCGCCGCGAGCTCCGTTCCGGCGAGCTCGGGTCGTCTCAGCCTTTTCCGCTCACACAGGAAGACGCGGCTCTCTTCCAGCTATCCGTAGAGCCCCTCCTCCGTCCGTTTGGTCGCCGGAGCAAGAAACCCGAAGGCCTCCGCCGCCTCGGCCTCGCCGGCGACTCAACGCCGGCGGGATTGACTCGTTTGACCAGGGGTTTGACCTCCCCTGGGTCAATGACAGGTGGGACCAGAGCCCTGCTAATTTTAGCTTAGTACTAATTAACTTTCAGCTAACCCACTAAGTCACTGACGTGTGGACCCGCCCCTATTAGTTATTAATTAGGATTAGTTAGTGCTAATTAACCTAGATTAGTACTTAACCTAACACTAACTAATTCGGTTAGCTAGTTGTGTCACTGACCAGTGGACCCCACTGGCCAGGTTTGACCTGGGGCGCCCAGTTGACTCTGCTGACATCACAGTGACGTGGTGCTGACGCCATAAATCATTTTCTGGATTTATTATTATTCAGGAAATTCCAGAAAATGCCTAAAACTTCTAAAAATCATAGAAATTCAACCGTAACTCCAAATTAAATAATTTATATATAAAACATTATCAGAAAAATTCAAGGAATCCATCTGTACCATTTTCATGCATGTTAGAATAACTTATAGCTGCTGTATAGCACAAATCAATTAAATGGCATTTGAATAATCACATATGGAGTTTGAATTTGAATCTTGTATCCAAACCAACCCCATTTAACTTGTTGCTAGATGCATTAGCCCAAAACACATTCATTTTGCCATTTCATGATCATGCATCATATTGTGCATTGCATTGATTGTGTTCCCTTCTATGTTGCCGGTATTTGTCCCCTCTCGATAGACGTGATACCGATGATGTGATCGTTGACACCGATGAAGACTCAATGCTATCTTCAGAAGTGCCAGGCAAGCAAAACCCCCTTGTTCATTCCGATACAATCCTACTCTCTCGCTCCTGCTCTCTTTTAATGCATTAGGACAACACCGATTCATCTGTTACTTGCTGCGGTAGCTGAACCCCTTTATCCTTTGCATGACCTGTCATTGCCACAGTAAATAGATGAAACCCACTAGCATGAGTAGGAGTTGTTTGAGCCCTGTTGTGCCTACTCATTCATGTTTGTTTGTCATGCCTGCTATTGCTTAGAGTTGTGTCAGGTCTGATTCATCCGGGATGAATCAGAGGTGTGTGAACATGTCCTACAGTGTGTGAGCTAAGCGTGTGAACACGATTTGGTAAAGGTAGCGGTGAGAGGCCATGTAGGAGTACATGGTGGGTTGTCTCATTGCAGCCGTCCTCAGGAACTAAGTTCTGTGTTTGTGATGCATGATTCAGCTACTACCACGCATTGGGCCCGAAACCAATGGACCCTCTCGGCTTCTTAATCACCCTTGTCCTCTGTCCAGGAGTTGCAAGTAGTTTCTGGTGTTTGTAGTATGCTGGAGGCCGTGCGCAGCGCTGACCGTAGGGGTGGGCTGTGATGCGGTAGGCACGTGGCCGGGTATACCGGGCGCCCGTTTGGTGTCACGGAACCCTGTTCACATCGTTTGGGGCTGTGAGCGAAACTCCGGCTGGATCTCCTCATGGATGGAACCCGAATAGGCGATAAACCTGGACTAGAGACTTGAGTGTTTAGGTAGGCCGTGGCCGACACCCACGTTGGGCTTCCGCTTGAAGGTTGCCGAGTACATGTCGTGTAAACGGCGGTAAGTGGTGAGAGCGTGTGTGAAGAAGTACACCCCTGCAGGGTTAACATCATCTATTCGAATAGCCGTGTCCGCGGAAAAGGACTTCTGGGTTGCTTATATCAGTTAATAGACAAGTGAAAGTGGATACTCTAAAATACGCAAGATAAGCGTGAGTGCTATGGACGGCGTTCTCGTAGGGAGACGGGAGCGGATCCATAGTGGTGTATTGATATGGTGAATATGTGGACTCGTGTGCGCCACCTCAAAAGAGTTAGTTGCAGTCGTAGTTCAGGATAGCCACCGAGTCAAAGCTGGCTTGCTGCAGTTAAACCCCCACCATCCCTTTGTTGATAATGATGCATATGTAGTTAGTTCTGATGTAAGTCTTGCTGGGTACATTTGTACTCACGTTTGCCTATTTTATGTTTTTGCAGAGAGACTTCGGTCTCACTAGTAGTACCGCGTGGACTTCGACGTTTAGCTTGTTACCTCAGCTATGATCTTGTGCCCTCGGCGGGATCTGGTAGACAGTCAGGCTTTCAAGCCTTTTTCATTTATAGATGTCTGTACTCAGACATGATAGCTTCCGCTTGTGCTTTGACTTGTATGCTCTGATTGTTGGGTCATGAGACCCATGTTTTTAATATCTCGCGCCTCAGAGCCTATTGAATAAATACTTGAGTTATAGAGTCATGTTGTGATGCCATGTTGTATTTGCACATATCGAGCATATTGTGTGTATGTTATTGAAATGCTTGGTATGTGTGGGATCTGACTATCTAGTTGTTTATCTTTAGTAGCCTCTCTTACCGGGAAATGTCTCCTAGTGTTACCACTGAGCCATGGTAGCTTGCTACTGCTCTGGAACACTTAGGCTGGCTGGCATGTGTCCTTCCTCGTTCCTGTGTCTGTCCCTTCGGGGAAATGTCACGCATTGAGTACCGGAGTCCTGTTAGCCCGCTACAACCCGGTTTACCGGAGTCCTGCTAGCCCAGTGCTACAGCCCGGACCCACTTGCTGATGACCGACACGTTTGATGCTGGGTCATGGATGCATGTCCCTGTAAGTCTGTGCCACTTTGGGTTTACGACTAGTCATGTCAGCCCGGGCTCCTTATCATATGGATGCTAGCGACACCATCATATACGTGTGCCAAAAGGCGCAAACGGTCTCGGGCAAAGGTAAGACGACACCCGTGGGAATACCGTGCGTGAGGCCGCAAAGTGATATGAGGTGTTACATGCTAGATCTATGTGGCATCGAGTCGGGGTCCTGACAGCGTTGGTATCAGAGCTTGACTGCCTGTAGGATTACCAAGCCCAACTGGTCGAAGTTGAGTCTAGAAAATGCTTTAGTTATATAAGGGAATTGATTGTGGGATGGAACGTAAGGCTCTTTTTACTCCTTATACCTCATGGCCTTTTGATCTGAGTCATCCTCTTCTCTTCTACGGGGTTTAAGAACTAGGCCTTCTCATCTATCTATCAGGATGACGTGTTACCAATCCATAGACTTATAGAATTGTTGGACTTAAGCCTCTGTTCAGTTTCTACTACTTCCGTATGTTAATTGTTGATCTCGAAACCTTGATATTGTGCTTCTGAGTGGTTATGCCACCATTTTTGTGAATGTCTCAAATCTTTTCTGAGCATTTACAGCCGTTATGTTGTCCGAGTCATTCCAGGTTTCTAAATAGTCTGATGCATTTGCAAATCCTTTCTTTCCGTTCCCGATGTCCCTTATGGTCAGAATAAGCACACTAACTGGTGCGTTGAGGTAATTTATTGCCTTGACATATATGTTGGAGTTCCTATTATGACCCTAAGTGCTTAGAGGATCATCTAGTGGTCTAGCCATGATCTGTGTTTCCAGTGTGATGATTCTGGCCGTCATTCTCGAAAGCATCCCGTGATGCTACTTAGTAGTAGGTATTCTATTCCTGGGTTCTTGAACCCGAGATTCACTCTACTTACTTCATGTTGATAGTGTTTGCTAGTTCCTTTAGGATATTAGTAACCTTTGCGATAGTCCTCGAGGTTCGTGGTACATCCTTCTTCCAATTACCATGAACCATTCTTGGCAGGAGTTCTTTTGAACCAAAAGATCACAACCAGAGTGCTCTTGATGAGTTCTCCATTCCACATTGGGAATCTGCATGTCCTTCCTTTTCAGCATGGGTTATCCGGAAGAAATATGCTGAATTTGTTCGGCATACTAATCCATGTATCTACAACTCAGAAAATTGTATGTTCCATTGAGTTGTCCCTCTTTAGTTGTATTCCAGTCTTCATCTATCCGTTGATAATCCAGAGTATGCGTGCATTCGTTTATCGATGCTTATTATTCTTGTGGTCCGTCGAGCCATTCTATTCCGGAATGACTAGGAGAAACAAACTCCAGTACCTCATCCATATCTAGGATTGGGTCAAAGTAGTTGTATTCCGCAGATCAAATGCCAATCCAGCTTTTGGTTCTGTTCTACCTTGGAGTATTACCCCCTTTATGTCAGAATTGTCATGAGAACTGCACCAACTCTCATGAATTTGACGTAGTGATACTTCTCACCATCATTAGTCATTCCTCGGCCCTCGTGTTGATGCAACCGGAATACCGACAAATGAATTGTGATGTGTGAAATCAATACTCCCAGCAACCTCGTTGCTTGGTAGTTAAAGGATAATAATTTCATTCTTAGCGTGTTGGTTTTTGAATCATCCTTCTAAGACCGATCGTGCTACCTAGTCCTTATTTCGGTGCACCCTTCGATTGATGAGTTAGGATCTTGTCAAGTCCTCACTCATTTGATCATATCGTCTTGCCCTCAAAAGCAAGATTGTTCTCGAGCTTAGTAACATACCGGTGGTTCGTGACTTTCCAAATATCTTCTTGGAAGTGTTACCGGGTTGTTTCCTGACTGTTATGTTGAGCTCGTGATCAAGTTGGTTTCTTGTGAACCACCCTTTCTCCAAGAATCTGTGTTGGATATCCCTGAGCTAGTTGGTTAAGCTAGACAACAACTTGGAGAATTGGAAGATAAAAGCTTGCCTGACTTAGTTCGTTCCAAAGGGATATTCTTGTGTAGTGTGTGTTGAAGAAAGGTGATGTCTTCATTGATTGATCCTCGCGATCAATTGCTGGACCTATCGTCCTAACCAAAACTTTGATTTGAGTATCGGCTATCCTCAAATCAAATCAGTACCAACGATGCTCGTAATGTTGTCTTACTCGTGGTTGATCCCTCGAGCATATACCATTACATCTTTTGGTCTGACCAATACTATCACCGTGTTCACATGATGGTGGAAGTCCAGTGATATGGAAATTCCGATGAATTGTTGTTGAGCCCATCGGCAACATCCTTGTCTTCTCCATAATTTTGCTGAACATTAAGCTAGTGTTGGAAACTTGTGTAAGCATTATCTTCATGACTCGTTCGTGAAGCATATGTTTGGACAAAAGAAGTGAGTCCCTCTAACTCATGTGCATTTGATGCAGGTTGCCGCCATGAATTTGAGAAGGCTTGTTTTACCTCCTTTGGAGTCATCCCAAGTCAGTCATGCACGTGCGAAGAATTTTGTGGTCTGTTAGACTGATCATCTTCATTCCATATGTATATCCTAGCACACCAAGCCACTGATTGAGTTGTTCAAAGATAAAGGAGTCTGTCCAAGGTGAACTCTTTGGACTTCCACGCGTGGAGACTTCGATGTCATTAATGATGGTTCCCCACCTGAACTCAGTAGTGTTTTATTGTAAGACTACCATGTGATAATGTTTGTCTGGGACAACGTGTTCACATGTGTGTAGCAGAACCAGCTCATGTTTTGGAGCTTGCTATCATAGTTCATTTCCTGAGAATCTCGCAACGTCATCTCGTCGATTTGTGTTGCAAACTTTCATTTTTCTTTCTAAGACTCGATGAGTCTGGAATAGCCTGACACCAGCCAGATCTCAATCTCAGGCAGATATGATGGTTGGAGCATTTTCCCAAGAATTATAATATTGGTCTTGCGATAACCGGTAAAGTGAATGTCATGGCCAACACACCCCGCCGGGAGACCTAATATTGTAGTATCTTGATTGGAGAAGTTGGCCACCTCCCCATAAGGATTTCGTAGGATTTACCTCCGTAACTGTTCCTTATGGATTCTATTGCTCCCGAGGTCCGACCTTTTACTTGATGTTCTAGTTATCAAACCTTATCTATGTATGGGATACACTAGCACGTCAAGGAGAACATTAGAAGCCGAGTGCTAAATGTCTCTCGATCGATCATGCAGATTTGGTTCCTTGGCCTCGCTAAGGTGAAATCTGAGAAAGTGTTATCCTCCTTTGCATCTGCATCGTCCATCGCTGTTCATCATGGTAGTATGTTGTGTTGTCAGCACCCTTGACTCGGATGTTGATAAAACCTTGATGATTGTGGAAATGCTCAAGCTCTTGAGAGCACGCACAAGCGCTAGGTGTTATCATCAGCACTAACTGGGATTCCTCTCAGTTTCCTCGGCAATGCTATGACCTTTTCAAACAGTGAATTCACTCTCTATTGTTGGGTTCTTCCCCAGTTACCAGAATCATTCCCAGCATTTGCATTTTGTTCCCAGCTTGCACCGCCAATGTGCCATTCTACCATGGGTCCCTTCCATTTCCGGTGGTAAGCAAATTCATCCATTACGTTGTCTTCAACAAGGTAATCCAGATCATCCATCCTAGTCCGGGTGTACCATTCCTTTGCACTCCACCAAACGATCGTTGTGAATTGCCTTGGGCTGGTATGAAGAGTTTCAATGATCTTTGTATCAAAAGTAATTCTTTTTGCCACTTAAGGAAATAGTTCTTTGCGTCACTCTTCCCAAGGTGCCCGTTACGGAATCCTGGCAATTATTTCCTCGCCACCTTGACACCATCCACCATCTCTCTAAGCGTGGAATTGATGCCACCAAATCAAACCTCGTTGTTTGTTCTTCCATCCCTCTCAATGTGTTTTGTGTCTCAACTCGAGATGTTTCTACATCTCATTCCGTGAGTTGATCATGTTTTACTTGATCTTCATGAAGATCGAATCATGTAGAGCCTCCCTCTCCTTCCATTGTCGTGTTGGATGGAGTTCTCAAAGCAAGATGTCAATATCAATGATGGTGATCGAATCAATGTTCTTATGAAGGGCAACCTGGATCGTGAAGATTGTGATAGTTGTGACTTCCCTTTTTCTTCTTACCTCACGTCTTGAATCTCGGGGCGAGATTTTTGTTTAGCGGGGGTGAGTTGTCACAGCCCTAGAGCTTGCTCGTAACTAGTGGCATTGCATCCATGCATCATGTCTAAATTTCTTTAAATTTGAATTGGGGAATTGGAGAGCCTCAGAAATCATTTAAAAAAAACAATGATGATCAACATTAAAAATTGCTTCAAATGTTCCCAAGGAAATGTTCCTTTTCAGCTTTGAAAAATATTGGCAAGAATAAAATGCAAACCAATATTTTTGGAGTGACTGAAACATTTATTTTGGGCCTTTGAATTAATTCAATAACTATTTGCATTGGATATATATTTGATATATAAATAATATATGTCCAATAATACTGGAACATTTTATGTGGTTTGGTATATTTTAGTTCTAGCCACATAACTATTTTCAGGATTGTATAAAATGGTTTAGTATTTTACTAAACTAAAACAACACAGAACAAAATAAAAAAAACAGAATTAGGAAAAGCAGAGAGGAGAGAAACCCTACCTGGCGCTCACCTCTCAGCCCACCCGGCCCAAACCTACCTGGCGGCCTAGCTGGCAGGCCCAGCCCACCTCCTCCTCCCTGTCGCCTTCCTCCTCGCGCAGGTAGGCAGAGGAGGGACACGGCGCACGCGCCCGAGCTCGCCACGCCACCACCCTGCTCGTCTGCATCGCCTGGCCACCGCGACGCCGCGCGTCATCTCCTCGGCGCCGCCCCGACCCCTGGACCCCTCGCTCTCTCCCTCTCCCTTGTTTCTCCCCTCTGCTTCCTCTCTCTCACTCGCCCGAGCGCAGCCGCAGCCGCGCCACCGTAACGCCGCGGCCACCGTCTCCCCCTCGACCCCTCGCTGTGCCTGCGAGCTCCGTCTCGACGTCCCCGACCTCCTCGACAAGCCACGACGCCACGGACGCGCTGCAACGCCGCCATCACCACCGTCTTCATCGCCATGGCCGGAGATCGCCGCCGCTCGATTCGCAGCAACGAGGACGCCCCCGAGCTCACCAACCCCTTCGTTCGATCCGCTGTGAGCTGCTGCGTCGATCCCCTCCCTCCCCTGGCACTTTTTCTCCCGCTAACGCCAATATCCACCGGAGCGGAGAGCTCAGCGCCGCCGTGGTTCCTTGCCGCCGTGGCCAGGGCCACCGCAGCCCGCACCTAAGCGCGTCACCGTGCTCGGTGAACCCCCAGGAGCACGTAGCACCTGTCAGTTTACTCCCTAGTGCCCCATAGCGTCGACCCCGTCCACATCCGAACTCCGGCCACCGCCGCGAGCTCCGTTCCGGTGAGCTCGGGCCGTCTCAGCCTTTTCCGCTCACACAGGAAGACGCGGCGCTCTTCCAGCTATCTGTAGAGCCCCTCCTCCGTCCGTTTGGTCGCCGGAGCAAGAAACCCGAAGGCCTCCGCCGCCTCGGTGAGTCGCCGACGGGATTGACTCGTTTGACTAGGGGTTTGACCTCCCCTGGGTCAATGACAGGTGGGACCAGAGCCCTGCTAATTTTAGCTTAGTACTAATTAACTTTCAGCTAACCCACTAAGTCACTGACGTGTGGACCCGCCCCTGTTAGTTATTAGTTAGGATTAGTTAGTGCTAATTAACCTAGATTAGTACTTAACCTAACACTAACTAATTCGGTTAGCTAGTTGTGTCACTGACCAGTGGACCCCACTGGCCAGGTTTGACCTGGGGCGCCCAGTTGACTCTGCTAACGTCACAGTGACGTGGTGCTAACGCCATAAATCATTTTCTGGATTTATTATTATTCAGGAAATTCTAGAAAATGCCTAAAACTTCTAAAAATCATAGAAATTCAACCGTAACTCCAAATTAAATAATTTATATATAAAAAATTATCAAAAAAATTCAAGGAATCCATCTGTACCATTTTTCATGCATGTTAGAACAACTTATAGCTGCTGTATAGCAAAAATCAATTAAATGACATTTGAATAATCACATATGGAGTTTGAATTTGAATCTTGTATTCAAACCAACCCCATTTAACTTGTTGCTAGATGCATTAGCCCAAAACACATTCATTTTGCCATGTCATGATCATGCATCATATTGTGCATTGCATTGATTGTGTTCCCTTCTATGTTGCCGGTATTTGTCCCCTCTCGATAGACGTGATACCGATGATGTGATCGTTGACACCGATGAAGACTCAATGCTATCTTCAGAAGTGCCAGGCAAGCAAAACCCCCTTGTTCATTCCGATACAATCCTACTCTCTCGCTCCTACTCTCTTTTAATGCATTAGGACAACACGGATTCATCTGTTACTTGCTGCGGTAGCTGAACCCCTTTATCCTTTGCATGACCTGTCATTGCCACAGTAAATAGATGAAACCCACTAGCATGAGTAGGAGTTGTTTGAGCCCTGTTGTGCCTACTCATTCATGTTTGTTTGTCATGCCTGCTATTGCTTAGAGTTGTGTCAGGTCTGATTCATCCGGGATGAATCAGAGGTGTGTGAACATGTCCTACAGTGTGTGAGCTAAGCGTGTGAACACGATTTGGTAAAGGTAGCGGTGAGAGGCCATGTAGGAGTACATGGTGGGTTGTCTCATTGCAGCCGTCCTCAGGAACTGAGTTCTGTGTTTGTGATCCATGATTCAGCTACTACCACGCATTGGGCCCGAAACCAATGGACCCTCTCGGCTTCTTAATCACCCTTGTCCTCTGTCCACGAGTTGCAAGTAGTTTCTGGTGTTTGTAGTATGCTGGAGGCCGTGTGCAGCGCTGACCGTAGGGGTGGGCTGTGATGCGGTAGGCACGTGGCCGGGTATACCGGGCGCCCGTTTGGTGTCACGGAACCCTGTTCACATCGTTTGGGGCTGTGAGCGAAACTCCGGCCGGATCTCCTCATGGATGGAACCCGAATAGGCGATAAACCTGGACTAGAGACTTGAGTGTTTAGGTAGGCCGTGGCCGACACCCACGTTGGGCTTCCGCTTGAAGGTTGCCGAGTACATGTCGTGTAAACGGCGGTAAGTGGTGAGAGCGTGTGTGAAGAAGTACACCCCTGCAGGGTTAACATCATCTATTCGAATAGCCGTGTCCGCGGAAAAGGACTTCTGGGTTGCTTATATCTGTTCATAGACAAGTGAAAGTGGATACTCTAAAATACGCAAGATAAGCGTGAGTGCTATGGACGGCGTTCTCGTAGGGAGACGGGAGCGGATCCATAGTGGTGTATTGATATGGTGAATATGTGGACTCGTGTGCGCCACCTCAAAAGAGTTACTTGCAGTCGTAGTTCAGGATAGCCACCGAGTCAAAGCTGGCTTGCTGCAGTTAAACCCCCACCATCCCTTTGTTGATAATGATGCATATGTAGTTAGTTCTAATGTAAGTCTTGTTGGGTACATTTGTACTCACGTTTGCCTATTTTATGTTTTTGCAGAGAGACTTCGGTCTCGCTAGTAGTACCGCGTGGACTTCGACGTTTAGCTTGTTACCTCAGCTACGATCTTGTGCCCTCGGTGGGATCTGGTAGACAGTCAGGCTTTCAAGCCTTTTTCATTTATAGATGTCTGTACTCAGACATGATAGCTTCCGCTTGTGCTTTGACTTGTATGCTCTGATTGTTGGGTCATGAGACCCATGTTTGTAATATCTCGCTCCTCAGAGCCTATTGAATAAATACTTGAGTTGTAGAGTCATGTTGTGATGCCATGTTGTATTTGCACATATCGAGCATATTGTGTGTATGTTATTGAAATGCTTGGTATGTGTGGGATCTGACTATCTAGTTGTTTATCTTTAGTAGCCTCTCTTACCGGGAAATGTCTCCTAGTGTTACCACTGAGCCATGGTAGCTTGCTACTGCTCTGGAACACTTAGGCTGGCCAGCATGTTTCCTTCCTCATTCCTGTGTCTGTCCCTTCGGGGAAATGTCACGCATTGAGTACCGGAGTCCTGTTAGCCCGCTACAGCCTGGTTTACCGGAGTCCTGCTAGCCCAGTGCTACAGCCCGGACCCACTTGCTGATGACCGACACGTTCGATGCTGGGTCATGGATGCCTGTCCCTGTAAGTCTGTGCCACTTTGGGTTTACGACTAGTCATGTCAGCCCAGGCTCCTTATCATATGGATGCTAGCGACACCATCATATACGTGTTCCAAAAGGCGCAAACGGTCCCGGGCAAAGGTAAGACGACACCCGTGGCAATACCGTGCGTGAGGCCGCAAAGTGATATGAGGTGTTACATGCTAGATCTATGTGGCATCGAGTCGGGGTCCTGACAGAAAAAGACAAAAATAAAATTTATTCATTGGGTTGCCTCCCAACAAGCGCTATCATTTTATGCCCCTAGCTAGGCATAAGATTTCAACGATGCTCACATGAAAAATAAGAATTGAAACCCAAAGAGAGCATCATGAAACATATGACAAACATATTTAAGTCTAACATACTTCCTATGCATCGGAATTTTATAAGCAAAAAAATCACCAAGGTAAGAAATATCTAGCATATGCAAGGAAGAAGAAAGAAAGAATAGCAATCTCAACATAATAGGAGGTAACTTAGTAACATGAAAATTTCTACAACCATATTTCCCTCTACCAAAATAATTACATGTAGGATCATATTCAAATTCAACAATATAGCTATCATATAAAATATTCACTTCATGATCCACATGCATAAAAGTTCTATAATCTTCCAGGATAGTGGGATTAACATCAACTAAAGTCATGACCACTCCGAACCCACTTTTATCAAAAAATTCATAAGATTGAACACTCTCCAAAATGTGGGATTATTTTTACCTAGAGTTGACACTCTTCCGGACCCACTTTCAATATTATTTCAAACATATTCTTCATGAGGCTTAAATAAACTATCAAGATCATAAGAATCATCATCACCCCAATCATGATAATTGCAATAAGTAGCGGACATAACAAAACAAGCATCCCCAAGCTTGGGGTTTTGCATATCATTGACATTAACAGAGTTTATAATAATATTATTGCAATCATGCTTTTGATTCAAGGAGCTATCGTGAACCACTTTCTAAATTTCTTGTTTTAACACTTCATCACAATTTTCAGATTCACGAATCTTAAGCAAAACTTCATAAAGATAATCTAGCGAACTCAATTCACTAGAAATTGGTTCATGATAATTGGATCTTTCAAACATATTAGCAAGTGGATGAGGATCCGTATCAATATATTTTTAACAAGCGAAGATGCAAGCAAATAGAAGGCACATGACAACACAAGGAAACAAGAGATCTGATGAGAACAAGGCAAACGAAAAAGAAGGCAAATAAAACAACAAATTTTTGTGAAGTGGGGGAGAGGAAAACAAGAGGGAAATGAAAAATAATGTAACTTGCGAGGAGATGATTTATGATTAGGAACTTGGTAGATGTTGATGATGTCTCCCCGGCAACGGCGCCAGAAATTCCTTTTGATGCAGCTTGAATCTACGTCGGTATTTCCCCAAAGAGGAACGGATGACACAGCACAACGACGGTTGGTATTTCCCTCAGTGACGAGACCAAGGTTATCGAACCAGTAGGAGAACCAAGCAACAATATGTAAACGACACCTGCACACAAATAACAAATACTAGCAACCCGACGCATCAAAGGGGTTGTCAATCCCTTTCGCGCAACAACGCCAGAAATTGGCAAACAGACGTGAATAAATTATAGTGGATTGATAGATCGAACGCCAAATAAAATAAATAAGAATAAATTGCAGCAAGTTATTTTTATATTTTTGGTTTAATAGATCTGAAAATAAAAGCAAAGGAAAATAGATCACAATGGCAAATAATATGAGAAAGAGTGTAACACCCCGGATGTAACCTACCTTATTTGTAATCCAACTCTTGCCGTTTCCGGCACTAAGTTATTCTATTTCCTCGTTGTCGGGTTTTTTTCTTCGTGTTGTTTTGTCTTTGTCATGCATCTCATATCATGTCATCATGTGCATTGCATTTGCATACGTGTTCGTCTCATGCATCCGAGCATTTTCCCCATTGTTCGTTTTGCATTCCGGCGCTCCTATGTCCTCAAGTGTCCCTTTCTACCTCTTTTCGTGTGCGGGCGTTAAACATTTTCGGATTGGACCAAGACTTTTCATGCGGCCTTGGTTTACTACCGGTAGACCGCCTATCAAGTTTCGTGCCATTTGGACTTCGTTTGATACTCCAATGGTTAACCGAGGGACCGAGAAGGCCTCGTATGTGTTTCAGCCCAACACCCCTCCAAAATGGCCCAAAACCCACCTAAACCCCTTCCATCACCTAGGTCATTCGATCACGATCGTGTGGCCGCAAACCGCACCTCATTTGGAGGTTCCTACCTCCCTCTACCTCTATAAATAGACCCCCCTTTCCAAATTTTGGATCTCTCCCCTGAAACCCTAGAAAAACCCTCGCACCGCCGCCGCCGGACAACATCCGCCAGCGCCGGACGTGTCCGTTCCACCCCGCAGCCACTGTGGGCTCGACATGTGTCCCGGGCGGGTGCCACTTCGCCGCGCTGCCGCCCGAGGCCCACGAATCCCACTCCGGGCCCCCGCGAGCCCGTTCCTCCGCCCGCGCCCGCCGCCTACCTCCTCCTGCCGCGCGCCGCCATCTCCTTCAATGCCAGCTGCCTCCGCCGCCCGCAAGCTCGCCGCCGACCGCCGACCCTGCCGCGTGCCGAGCTCCTCCACCGCGGCCCCCTCATCGCCTCGCCATCCCCGACTCCGGCCAAGTTCTTGGCGACCTCTCTGACCTCCTCCGGCCTCCCTCATCAACTCCGGCGTCCCCCCCCCTGACAAGCAACTCCGTCCGGATCGAGCAACTCCAGCGAACTGCTACAGTGAACTCTGGCGAGATCTAGATCTGGGATTTCGAATCTCGGTTGACTCTTCCTCTGAAACCCTAGTTTTTATGCAATCTTTGACATGCCATAACTTCATCACCGTTGCTCCGATTCGCGCATGTAGCATATCGAAATGTTTTTCTCGACGAGTACTTCATTTCACCTCATTGCATCATTTTCATTTGAGCTCATCTTGATGCCCGAAATGCTGTTGGAAGAGGGCTATGTGATGTTAGTTTCAGTTTATTATCAGCAAATGCACTTTTGTCATTTTTTCCATGATTAATGTGTGCATGCTATGATCCTGAGCTCTACATGTGTTTTGAAGTATGCCATGCCATCTTTACAGGGGTGTATGCCATGTATTTTTGTGATCTCTGTGGTCACTAGCACAAGCATGCAAAGTAGCTTACCTAATGTTGCTGATTCCAGGGACTTAGAAATATTCTAAGTCATTGCCCTGTCCTTATTTTTATGCCCTATGTTCATGTCGATACCTAGTGATCAGTGCCTCTTTTGAGCATGACCAGTAATGATGTTTTGTAGATATTGTGGTGCTCTATCCATCCATGTCTTTGTTTGCATTTATGGAGCATGCTAGCTTGAGTCAATTGAGCTCTACTTTTGCTATAAAATGTTCCTGGCAGATTGTTAACATGTTTAGCAATTTTGCCGAGCTTGTTGTTGTTGATCTGTGCATGCTATGTTGTTGTTCTTGCCATGTCTAGCTTCTATGCCATGTCCACTTGCTGGGTGTATGCTTACTTTGTCATGTCTTGCCTCGTAGTGAGTGCATCGAGCTCGTAAACATGTCTACTTGATATCTATTTTGCCATGTTCCAGTTTTTCACTAAGTCTGAATCTGTTAACATTATTTGCTATGTTCACGTGGTTGCAATTGTATTTTTCTAATCCCTTTTGGCTTATGGTCAGTAAGGGACTTTTGTTGTATGCTTTGAGTAGCTTCATGCCATGCCTTGATTTGCCATGATATGTTCCTGTAGCATCTAGTTATCTTGCTCTAAACATTGCTTCCTGACGTTAAATTTCTGACATGCTGTTAATTTCACTAAGTCTGAAACCTGTTATCTTTTGCAGTTTTGCCATGCTTGTTTGAGCTTGCTATTGAGTGAATTAGCCGTAGCTCAGTGTTCATCTTTTGTCAAGCATCATGATTGAATCCCTGCCATGTATTTTGTTGCTATGTTAGAGTGCTGTAGCATGTTGTTCTTGATGCATTTAGATTGTCTCGTGCTGTTAATCGCAGACCGGTGCCATATTTGTTTTGCTTGTCATTTCCAAACCGTGCATCCGATTCCGGTGATCTTTATGTCGATTTCGACCGAAATCAACTCACCTTTCTAGTGTAACTCCTGGATTTCCAAGTTGAGGCCAGGTTCAATCATTCCTTTCCAAATCATGCATATGCATCACATATCACATCCCGCATATCATGCCATGTCTTGCATCATGTTGTTTGTGCATTGCACGTGGTTGATTGTGTCTCCCTTTGATTATTGTTCTTGCTTGGGTAGAGCCGGGAGACGAGTACGTGATCGAGGAGACCATTGAGTACGCTTACGAGGATCAAGTCAACTCGGAGAACTTCGCAGGCAAGATGACCATACCCTCGAAATCACTTCTATCTTTGCTTGCTAGATGCTCGCTCTTTTGCTATGCCTATGATACGATACCTACCACTTGATTATCATGCCTCCCATATTGCCATGTCAAACCTCTAACCCACCTTGTGCTAGCAATCCGTTGTTTCGCTATGTTACCGCTTTGCTCAGCCCCTCTTATAGCATTGCTAGTTGCAGGTGAAGTTTGGAGTTAGTTCCTTGTTGGAACTTGTTTATTGTTGGGATATCATTATATTATCTTGTTATCTTAATGCACCTATATATTTGGGAAAGGGTGGAAGGCTCGGCCTTATGCCTAGTGTTTTTTTCCACTCATGCCGCCCTAGTTTCCGTCATACCAGTGTTTTGTTCCACTCTTGCCGCCCTAGTTTCCGTCATACCGGTGTTATGTTCCTTGATTTTGCGTTCCTTAAACGGTTGGGTTATAATGGGAACCCCTTGACAGTTCGCCTTGAATAAAAATCCTCCAGCGAGACCCAACCTTGGTTTTACCATTCGCCACCTAGCCTTTTTCCCTTGGGTTTCGTGGACTCAAGGGTCATCTTTATTTTAAACCCCCGAGCCAGTGCTTCTCTAAGTGTTGGTCCAACCCAGAGCACCGTGCAGGGCCATCCCTTGTCAACTTGGGTTATGTTGTCTTCCATACACTTAGCTTATCCGGTGTGCCCTGAAAACGAGATATGTGCAGCTCCTATCGGGATTTGTCGGCACAGCGGGTGGTCTTGCTGGACTTGTTTTACCATTGTCGAGATGTCTTGTAACCGGGATGCCGAGTCTGATCGGATTGTCTTCGGAGAAGGAATATCCTTCGTTGACCATGAGAGCTTGTGATGGGCTAAGTTGGGACAGCCCTGCAGGGTTTTGATCTTTCAAAAGCCGTGCCCGCGGTTATGGGCAGATGGGAATTTGTTAATGTCTGGTTGTAGATAACCTGAAACTTAACTTCATTAAAAATGCATCAACCGCGTATGTAACCATGATGGTCTATTCTCGACGGAGTCCGAGAGGTGAACACGATGTTGGAGTAATGCTTGACGTAGGTTGTTCTAGGATCACTTCTTGATCATAGTTGTTCGACCGTGCCTTTGCCTTCTCTTCTCGCTCTCATTTGCGTATGATAGCCACCATATACGCTAGTCGCTTGCTGCAGCTCCACCTCATACTTTTACCCTTCCTATAAGCTTACATAGTCTTGATCGCGAGGGTGTGAGATTGCTGAGTCCCCGTGACTCACAAATTACTTCCAAAACCAGATGCAGGGACCGATGATACCGTTCCAGGAGATTCAACTGAGCTCAAGTGGGAGTTCGATGAGGACTCAGGACGATACTACGTGTCTTTCCCAGATGATCAGTAGTGGTGCCCAGTTGGGGCGATCCGGGACTATGTTGCACTTGGGGTTTATCTTTATTTTGGTTCTGTAGTCGGACCTTGAGTGAATTTGGATGAATGTAATCTTATTTATGCTATTTGTGTGACGTGGCGAGTGTAAGCCAACTATGTATCCTTTTCCCTTAATGTATTACATGGGTTGTTGTGAAGATTACCTCACTTGCGACATTGCTTTCAATGCGGTTATGCCTCTAAGTCGTGCTTCGACACGTGGGAGATATAGCCACATCGAGGGCGTTATAAAGAGACCCGAGGGCCGTAGGTTTCACTAGTGGCTTCTCTCGAGAAAAATAGAAAACGGTGGGTAAACAAATTACTGTTGGGCAATTGATAGAACTTCAGATAATCACGGTGATATCCAGGCAATGATCATTATATAAGCATCACGTCCAAGATTAGTAGACCGATTCCTGCCTGCATCTACTACTATTACTCCACACATCGACTGCTATCCAGCATGCATCTAGTGTATTAAGTTCATGGAGAAACGGAGTAATGGAATAAGAACGATGATATGATGTAGACAAGATCCATTTATGTATAAATAGACCCCATCGTTTTATCCTTAGTAGCAATGATACATACGTGTCGGTTTCCCTTCTGTCACTGGGATCAGGCATCGTAAGATCGAACCCAGTACAAAGCACCTCTTCCCATTGCAAGATAAATAGATAGTGTTGGCCAAACAAAACCCAAATATTGGAGAAGAAATACGAGGCTATAAGCAATCATGCATATAAGAGATCAATGAAACTCAAAAAACTTTCATGGATAAAAAGAGATAGATCTGATCATAAACTCAAAGTTCATCTGATCCCAACAAACACACCGCAAAAAGAGTTACATCATATGGATCTCTAAGAGATCATTGTATTGAGAATCAAATGATAGAGAGGAAGCCATCTACCTACTAACTACAGACCCAAAGGTCTACAAAGAACTACTCACACATCATCGGAGAGGCACCAATGGAAGTGGTGAACCCCTCTATGATGGTGTCTAGATTGGATCTAGTGGTTCTGGACTCTGCGGCTGCTAGAATTGATTTTTGTCGACTCCCCTAGGGTTTCTGGAATATTGGGGTATTTATATAGTAAAGAGGCAGTCCGGGGGGCACCCGAGGTGGGCACAACCCACCAAGGCGCTCCTGGGCCTCCAGGCATGCCCTGGTGGGTTGTTATCCCCTCGGAGCAACCCCAGGTGCTTCTCCGGCCCAAAAAAGTCCACAAAAAGTTTTGCTGCATTTGGACTCCATTTGATATTGATTACTCGGAATGTAAAAAACATGCAAGAAACAACAACTGGCACTTGGCACTATGTCAATAGGTTAGTACCAAAAAATGATATAAAATAACTATAAAATGATTATAAAACATCCAAGAACGATAATATAACAGCATGGAACAATCAAAAATTGTAGATACATTGGAGACGTAACAGGTTATCTCCCAACAAGCGCTTTTCTTTAATGCCTTTTAAGCTAGGCATGATGAGTTCAATGATGCTCTCATAAAAGATAAGTATTGAAACATAACAAAGGCATCATGAATCATAAGTTCCTCTCTCATAGTAATTTTCAGCAGCATCATGAGTAGATTTATCAATATAACCATCACATAAAGCATTCTTTTCATGATCCAAAATCATAGAAAATTTACTACTCTCCATATAAGAAATTTTATTTTCATTCATAGTAGTGGGAGTATCATAGGAAACTCGAATAATATAAATTGTTCCCACATTAAATGAGTAATGTTCAGTAAAAGGATAATCGTAACTATGACAAGTTTTATAAATATAATCAGCACTAATTTCTATAGCATAAGTATCATCACAATAATCATCATAAGTAGCAACTTTCGTCTCATCATAGATAGGGGGCATGCAATCATCATAGCTAATTTGATCATTCAAAGTAGGGGGACTAAAAAGATCATCCTCATTAAACATAGCATCCCCAAGCTTGGGACAAACATTAATTGCAGCAAATAAATTCTCAAACATGTCATTCTTATGAAACATAGCATCCCCAAGCTTGTGGCTTGGCATATCATTAGCATAATCACTCTCATCATTAGTAGTATGAATAGCACCAACGGTATAACAATTGCTATCATCATAATTTCCCAAGTTGGTGCCAAAACATTTCCAAGATTATAAGAATTATCATTATCTTCCCAATCATAATCATTACAACAAGCAATAGGTATAACAAAATCATCATCAATTGCATCATCTTCCACAATTATTTTTGATTCATTTTCATGATGCACAACAATAATAGGAGCAACATTACTTAGGAGAGATACCTTTTTACCTCTATTCTTTCTTCTTTTCTTCTTCTCCGCATAACATGTGGGTTTAATTAATTTTTTCAAGCTTCTTATTGATGAGATTGGTTGAATAGGGAGCTCCTCGCCATCACCTATTTCATCATGAGAGACAATAGGAGGGAAAGTGGAAATCTTTACCCTTTCATTAGTATTCCTTTTATATTCTATTGGTTTTCCCATCTTTCAATAGTTGGCAATATAAGCATTCTCACTGCAATTTACCATGCAAAACATATAGATATTCTTTAGTTTAGTTTCAATGTCATCCGTGAGAATGAATACTTAAAACCAACTATTTTTATGTGTCAATTATTCACTCCTCAAAAATAGACAAAGCTCATTATAAAGTTCAAGGGTGATCAAGTTATTGCAATATTTGGACACGATTCAATCATGAAAAAACATGCATTGGAAATTAAGGTGACCAACTTTATTGCAAAGATCACAAGTAATAGGACAAAGAGAACAAAATTTTGTAGCGAATTCATCTATCACTTTGAGCAAAGAATTGGTTCTATCATGTTTATGCTTCTTACAAAAGCTAACTTCCCTATAAGGCACGTCTTCAGAAACTTTATGCACTCCACAAAAATTAACATGCTTATAAGAAACATTTTTCTCATGACTGGTGCAATAATCATTAGCATTTTGGATATTCAAAGAATTCATACTAACAACATTGCAATCATGCTCATCATTCAAATATTTTGTGCCAAACATTCTATTGACTTCTTCTTCTAACAATTGAGCACAATTTTCCGATCCATCATTTTCAAGAAAGATATTATAAAGATGATCAATAATATGATGCAACCTCAATTCCATCTTTTTATGTAGTTTTCTTTTACAAACCTAACTAGTGATAAAATAAGAAACTAACAGATTCGATTGCAAGATCTAAAGATATACCTTCAAGCACTCACTTCCCCGACAACGGCGCCAGAAAAGAGCTTGATGTCTACTACACAACTTTATTCTTGTAGACACGTGTTGGGAATCCAAGCGCAGAGTTTTCTAGGACAGTAGCAATTTTCCCTAACATAAGGTTTATCAATCTGTGGGAGGCATAGGATGAAGGTAGTCCCTCTCAAACAACCCTGCAACCAAATAATAAAAAGTCTCTTGTGTCCCCAACACACCAAATACAATGGTAATTTGTATAGCTGCATTAGTTCGGCAAAGAGATGGTGATAAAAGTGTAATATTGATGGTAAAAAAATATTTTTATAATCTGAATAAATAAAAACAGCAAGGTAGCAATTGATAAAATGGAGCAAAAACAGTATTGCAATGCTTGAAAATGAGGCCTAGGGTCTGTACTTTCGCTAGTGCAATCTCTCAACAATGCTAATATAATTGGATCATATAACCATCCCTCAATGTGCGATGAAGAATCACTTCGAAATTCCTATCTAGCGGAGAACATAAGAAGAAATCGTTTGTAGGGTACGAAACCACCTCGAAGCTATTCTTTTTGATTGATCTATCCAAGAGTTCGTACTAAAATAACACCAAATAATTTCAGATTCATAATACTCAATCCAACACAAAGAAACTCAAAGAGTGCCCCAAGATTTCTACCGGAGAAACAAAAGATGAGAATGTGCATCAACCCCTATGCAAAGATTACCCCAATGTCACCTCGGGAATCCGCGAGTTGAGTGCCAAAACACATATCAAGTGAATCAATATAATACCCCATTATCACCACGAGTATTCATATGCAAGAAATATATCAAGTGCTCTCAAATCCATAAAAGTATTCAATCCGATAACAATGAAATCTCAAAGGGAAAACTCAATTCATCACAACAAGATAGAGAGGGGAAAACACCATATGATCTGACTATATTAACAAAGCCCGCGATACATCAAGATCGTGACATCTCAAGAACACGAGAGAGAGAGAGAGAGAGAGATTAAACACATAGCTTCTGGTACAAACCCTCAGCCCGGAGGGTGGACTACTCCCTCCTTATCGTGGTGGCCGCCGAGATGATGAAGATGGCCACCGGTGATGATTTCCCCCTCCGGCGGAGTGCCAGAACGGGGTCTATATTAGTTTTCGGTGGCTACAGAGGCTTGCGGCAGCGGAACTTCTCATCTAGGGTTACTCCAAGGGTTTTTAAAATATTTGGTAATTCATAGGGCAAAGAGGGGGGCGGGAGGCCACCGAGGTGGGCACAACCCACCAGGGCGCGCCTGGCCCCCCAGGCGTGCCCTGGTGGGTTGTGCCCCCCTCGGGTGTAACACCCACAATGCGGCTATATCTCCCACGTGTCGGGCACAACTTAGAGGCATAGCCGCATGGTAGGTTTGTCGCAAGAGGGGTAATCTTAACACAATCCCATGTACTGAATAGAAAGGAATAAAGAGTTGGCTTACAATCGCCACTTCACACAAATACAAGTTAAACATACATTCAAAGCGAACTGTCAAGGGGTCCCCATAACACCCAACCGTGTAAGGGACGCAAAATCAAGGAACATAACACCGGTATGACGGAAACTAGGGTGGGAAGAGTGGAACAAAACACCGGGCATAAGGCCGAGCCTTCCACCCTTTACCAAGTATATAGATGCATTAATTAAATAAGAGATAATAATGATATCCTAACAATATCTATGTTCCAAACATGGAACAAACTTCATCTTCACCTGCAACTAGCAACGCTATAAGAGGGGCTAAGCAAGCGGTAACATAGCCAAACAACGGTTTGCTAGGAAAGGTGGGTTAGAGGCTTGACATGGCAATATGGGAGGCATGATATAGCAAGTGGTAGGTATCGCGGCATAGCAATAGAGCGAACAACTAGCAAGAAAAGATAGAAGTGATTTCGAGGGTATGGTCATCTTGCCTGAGATCCCGCAAGGAATAAGAATGAGTCCATGAAGAAGACCAACGGACGTAGTTGAACGAATCCTCACAAACGCGACGTTATTGGAACTAACCCAAAGAAGAAATACCGGAAATAAGAAAACAACATAGTAAACAACCATCACATAATCATGGCTCCAAAGTTAATAAACTTTATATGTAAATGGGGTAGAATAATGCCTAGTTTAACATGGTGGCATTACTTTGCATGTTTAACAACATTAAAATATGCCTTAGGACAGAACAGTACCAAATCCATATATATGCACATGAGGATTTTCCGGACTTGTTTGCTTGTTGTTCCGGCCTCATTTAAACTTGACTAGATAGTTAGTTTAATTATGCTTCACCTCTTGCCATGCTAACCAACATTTAATATTGTTGAGTACATAAACAGGAGAGAACTAAATAAGTCATGTGGTGTTCCGTCAATATGCAACTCGTTGCATATTGAGCTCCACTTAACTTGTAGTTTTGCTTGTGCACTTTGCCATGCCATGCCTCATTAAACCGGACATGCATCATACTTGGTTGTGCATCATGCCATGATTATGTGATGGTTGTTTACTGTGTTGTTTGCTTCTTTCCGGTGTTGCTTCTTTCGGTTAGTTCCGATAATGTCACGTTTATGAGGATTCGTTTGACTACGTTTGTTGGTCTTCTTCATGGACTCGTTCTTCTTCCTTGCAGGATCTCAGGCAAGATGACCATACCCTCGAAATCACTTCTATCTTTGCTTCCTAGTTGTTCGCTCTATTGCTATGCCGTGATACCTACCACTTGCTATATCATGCATCCCATATTGCCATGACAAGCCTCTAACCCACCTTCCCTAGCAAACCGTTGTTTGTCTATGTTACCGCTTGCTCAGCCCCTCTTATAGCGTTGCTAGTTGCAGGTGAAGATGAAGTTGGTTCCATGTTTGGAACATGGATATTGTTGGGATATCATTATTATCTCTTATTTAATTAATGCATCTATATACTTGGTAAAGGGTGGAAGGCTCGGCCTTATGCCTGGTGTTTGTTCCACTCTTGCCACCCTAGTTTCCGTCATACCAGTGTTATGTTCCTTGATTTTGCGTTCCTTACATAGTTCGGTGTTATGGAGACCCCTTGACAGTTCGCTTTGAATAAAACTCCTCCAGCAAGGCCCAACCTTGGTTTTACCATTTGCCTCACCACCACCTACTTTTCCCTTGGGAGTCACGCT
This sequence comes from Triticum aestivum, assembly GCF_018294505.1. Classification (NCBI taxonomy): domain Eukaryota; kingdom Viridiplantae; phylum Streptophyta; class Magnoliopsida; order Poales; family Poaceae; genus Triticum; species Triticum aestivum. Next base: position 219,453,198 of record NC_057809.1, read on the forward strand.
CCCGAGGGTTATCTTTATTTTAACCTCCCTGGGCCGGTTCTTCTCTAAGTGTTGGTCTGAACCAGATCCACTTGTGGCGCCACCTCGGGAAACTTGAGGGATGGTTTTAGCTGTACGTAGTGTTCATCTGGTGTTGCCCTGAGAACGAGATATGTGCAGCTCCTATCAGGATGTCGGCACATCGAGCGGTCTTGCTGGTCTTGTTTTACCATTGTCGAAATGTCTTGTAACCGGAATTCCGAGACTGATCGGGTCTTCCCGAGAGAAGGAATATCCTTCGTTGACCGTGAGAGCTTGTGATGGTGTAACATCCCAAATTTTCAATTTGGAATATTATACATAGATCATCCATGCATATCATGATTTATTGCATTTCCGTTCCGCAATCCTTGAAATCCTAAGCAACTCAAGGACCCACGGAGAGAGTTGGGGATTTTCCGGTTTTCATATTTGATTTTTATCAAATAATGAAACGAGGATTTTGATTTTAATAATTTTTCTCTCCGAGAAATATTTCATATTAAATCAAATGAGTGGAGATAATATGACTTCTCCAAAATAATTGAAATATCGGAGGAAAAATATTAAAATCATTTATTGGATTTTATTTGATTTTACTCGGATTTTATTTGCATTAGAAAAACTGCACGTTTTCAAAATTTCATTTTAGAGCCAAGAAAATGTTCAACTCGTCCTAAATATTTTATTTAGACGGTGAAAATTTGTTTTGGAATTTTTAGGGTTTTATTTATTTATTTAGGATTTTATTTTGGTCGGCGAAGTTTTTTAAAAAAAAAGGGTTCCCGCGCTGACTGGGCCTAAGGCCCAGCCGCGCCAGGCCGCCGCCGCCGCCTCCTGTGCGCGCGCGCGCCGCCGCCGCCGCCACTCGAACCGGAGTCCGAGTTAGACTCCGCCTCCGCCGCGCCTTGCCCCCTCCTCCAAGTCGCTGCCTCACCCCCTTTATATACGTCGCCACCCCGTCCCCAACACCACACCACCACCGCCGCCGCCCGCGCCACGCCAAGCCGCCGCCGCCGCTTGCCGTCGCCACCGCCGCCGCCTACCGCCGCCACCGCCACAGCTCGCGCCGTCGCCGAGCGCCGCCGCCGCGCAAGCCGCCGCCCGCCGCTGCCGCGGCTCGCCGGACGTAGCCGCCGCGCCCCACCGCCGTTTTTTTTATAAAGACCGTTTGGTTTTTTTAGAATCCCTAGATCCATTTTTTTCGGATTCGCCGGTTTTTTTCTCGGTTCTTCTAGTTAGCGGACGTTCATCTGAACGTTCGTTTTAACGAACGGTTCCTCGCCCGTTAGTTACAACTAACAAACGCTCGTTCGTTAGTCTATTCGTGAGTTTTCTTTTATTGGATTTATTCCGCGATTTTCTTTGATCGCGATTTCTGATCCAATCTTAGATTTTGTTTATCTTTTCGCTCGTTTATCGGAATCGTGCGATTCAAGCGCCTAGAGTTTCGTTCCGAAACCCTCTTTCCGTTTAACCAACTCAAACAAGTTTTCTCTACTGTAAAGTTTGACCTAGTTTCAGATTAGTAAACGAAGCTTCTTTCTTTCGCCGTCTGAATTTCGTTGCTCCGTTTGATTTGATTCTTTTTGCGTACCGGAGTTCTTATGTTGAACTTTCCGGTCAACCTCTCTTATTTGAGTTTTGCTTGTGCATTATTGTTTGTTACTTATGTATGTTATTGTTTGCTTGCGATAGAATGCCCGGAGTGCAAAGCGTGTTACTACGAGTCTCTAGGATTCGCGGATCGTCAGCAAGGCAAGTAACACTTTGATCATATCCCATTATTACCCAGTTTTTATGCATTAGTTCCAATCCTCAAACATTGCATGATTAGGATGTCATTAACTTGTCGGTTGGGAAGTAGTTGCTGAGGTAGAACCTATTGCCCTGTTATATTCAAACCCTTGGGAGTTATTTCTACGTATTGCTTATATTGCTATGCTATGATCGTAGACGTGGTTTGGGTTTGAGTGAAATTCATGACAGATGTGAGATTGTTAATTAATGGTTCAACTTAAGGTGGCAACTTAATCAAACAACTGGGTGGATTGAGGCACCTGGGGAACCCAGTGTTGTCTGTATTTTTTTGGAAACCCCGGGGGTACCTGTGTGATCTTCCTATGGACCGCCACCCAGGCTCAAAGGGAACTGAGATGATTCATGCTAGAAACTTCTATGTGCAGCCACAAGCTATTATGGGCTCTGGCATAGTTGAGTAAGTTACGTGAAGCTCTTGAAGAGGTAGATCAGCAGGTAGTGGGTTTTGTAGGTTTGATATGGTCTACTCGGAGTAGAGAGTTAACGTTTCTGAAAGACTGTGTCTCGGTCATCCGTTTCTCAAACACCATGTAGTGCGAGAAATCCTACGGAGGCGATCGAGTCTTGTGGGGAAAAGTGCGCAAACCTCTGCAGAGTGTACAATCTAATCATGGTTAGCCGTGTCCCCGGTTATGGACAATTCTTGAGTATCTAGTACTTGGGTTCTCACATGTATCTCACCATGTTTAATTAATACCGTGGGGTTGTTAATCACTTTAATTGGGATTGAGTTGGGGGTACCTTCTCAATGATGTTTCAACCACCATGATAGTTAAATAAAAATATATTCCTTTGTTGTAGGGAAAAATTGACTTTTCACAAAAAACTATAACCATACAGCTTTCCACCAGCCATATATGCATGTAGTGATAGCATTATTCTGTTTCTGCTCTACTGTGTTATATTACCAGCATATTCCATGTGCTGACCCATTTTCAGGCTGCAACGTATTATGTTGCAGACTTTTCAGACGAGGAGTGAGGTTCGTTAGGTCGTTGTCGTGCAGCTCAGCTATGCCGTTGGAGTTGATGGACTCACCTTATCTTCCAAGCCTTCCGCTGTTATCGCATTAGATGGCCTTAAGACATATTATTGTAATAAGTTCTCTTTTAGACTTTTCAATGTAATAAGTGTGTGACTGCTACTCTGTTATAAATCCTTGAGTACTGTGTGTGACAGCATTACCGATCCAGGGATGACACTGAAGCACAGAGACTTGACCATCTGAGGTCGGGTCGCTACAAGATGGTATCAGAGCACACGCTAAGTGTAGGACACGACCACTAAGATAAAACCTAGGTCACACTTCTCTTCTCATTTCTGAGCTCTCCATTTTCTACTCTTTAAGATGACGGAGATGAAGGATAAGTTTGCACAACCGGATGAAGACACACCTTTTGGACGTCACTTGAAGGAAGTCACTAGGTACTTGAACATTGGAATACCAAGCTTCACCGGGACGTACAACACCACTTTACTTGAAGAGGAGCGCTGGATGATTCAAGTACAAGTTCCAGGAAGGACGTTCTCGCCAACCTCTAAACCCATAGAATTTTCTTTCGAAACACCCACCTGGAGTCTAGGTAAGAGCATGGCAGCCCACATTACCATGGGACGCATTGGAGAAGTTTACAAGAGGGAGCTTAAGGACACTATTTACCAAATATGTGGGCGCCGAGACGAGCAATGGGAAGTAATCAGCACTAGGAAGGATAGATCCATTGCAGCTTTCATCCAGGAATTAAACCAGCACATCCGATGTCAGGAAAACCAGATGTGCGCAGACATGATGGACTTGAAGAAGGCGAAGACTAGGATCATCGAGCGGGAGGAAGAACTCAAGTTTACCCACGATGGATATGAGGAGGAAATCAAGACCCTACTAGAGAAGAATGATGACCTAGTCAAGAAGATTGGAGTATTCATGGGAGGACCAGCACCGGGAGTAGAAGACGACGATTCCACTTGCCCGGACAACTACATCATCATCGACGACACCGACTCCGACCCTAGTGATGATGACTTTGAAGACGAAGCTGGAGCAGACATCATGGAGTCTTCCACCGATCAAAATTTCTAGATGACCACAAACTATTAGTAGTATTCCCCCATGTATTTAGTAGTAGTTGAGCACTTGGGCAATAGTTCTAGACCGTTTGTATGCCCTTGCTTGATTTATTGAGTGAAATGATTGTGTTTGTCTCATGTGCATATGGGTAGTGCTTTCTCATTAGACCCCTTTTCTATCTCTCCCATCTAAACCCCTCAGATGCCTCCGAGACGTGACCCCGGTTTTGCTTTCCCACCGGAGCTCACCCAGTTGATCCAGCAGCAGAATGCCTTGGTGCAATTGCTAGTTCAGAACCAGGGCAAGAACAACAACAACAACCCGCCGCCCATGGACAACCTAGCCCGTTTTCTAAGGTTACAACCGCCAGTATTTTCCAGTAGCACTGAGCCTATAGTTGCTGATGATTGGCTATGCCGTATTGGAAGGGAGTTGACCACCGCAGGTTGCACAGATGCTGAGAGGGTGCGCTTTGCCGCACATCAATTGGATGGACCAGCAGCCTCATGGTGGGAGAATTACACAGCCACTTTTCTTGTAGCCAACGTCACTTGGGACCAGTTTCAGCAAGCTTTCCGCACCGCCCATGTCTCAACTGGAGCTATGGAGATGAAGAAGCGGGAGTTCCACAACCTACGCCAGGGGAACCGTACTGTGGCTCAGTACGTGGATGAGTTTAGCAAGTTATCACGCTATGCCCCTGATGATGTGGCCACTGATGCCGCGAAGCAGGAGAAGTTTATGGAAGGGTTGAATGATGCGATGAGCATGCAGTTGATGGTAGCAACCTTCAACAACTACCAGGAGTAGGTAGATAAGGCTCTTATGATTGAAGGGAAACAACAGCAGATTGAGAGCCGCGAGAGAAAGTATGGACAAGGGAAGTATAACTCAGGAGCTCAGCAGAAGCCTCGCCTAACCCCGAACTCAGGAGGACTTGTTCACAACTGAAAGTGCGTTATATCGACTAGAGGGGGGGTTAATAGGCGATTTTTATGAAAGTCTTCAAAACGTGGGAGTTATGAAGACAAACAGTGATGATTTTGCCTATTACTATGCAGCGGAAGTTAGATTACACTAGGCAAGCCATGGTCAAGTATTCAATAGAGTGAAAGCACAAAGACAAACAACTGCAGTGTAATAAGGATCAGGTAGGAAGAAGTTATGAAGCCAACCAGATCATACATTCACGTTGTGAAGACACAAGATAGAGCAAGCATGTAATGGCTTCACAATGAGTAACAGTAAAAAAAGGAAGTGAAGATGAAACCGGTGACTCGTTGAAGACAATGATGTGTTGGACCAGTTCCAGTTGCTGTGACAACTGTACGTCTGGTTGGAGCGGCTAGGTATTTAAACCTTAGGACACACAGTCCCGGACACCCAGTCCTGAACACGCAGCTCAGGACACCAAGTCCTCACCGTATTCTCCTTGAGCTAAGGTCACATAGTCCTCGCCCAATCACTCTGGTAAGTCTTCAAGGTAGACTCCCAAACCTTCACAGACTTCGTTCACTGGCAATCCACAATGTCTCTTGGATGCTCTGAACGCAACGCCTAACCGTCTGGAGGATTCACAGTCCTCAAGTGTAATAAGTCTTCAGATCACACAGACAAGTAGACTTAAGTGATGCCCAACGTTCTCTGGCTCTGGGTGGTTAGGGCTTTTCTCCTCACTAGGAATTTTCTCTCAAAGACTTCGAGGTGGGTTGCTCTCAAACGACAAAAGCCGTGCACTTAAATCTGAGCAGCCAACCATTTATGGTTGTAGGGGGTGGGATATTTATAGCCACTTGGCAACCCGACCTGATTTGTCCGAAATGACCCTGGGTCACTAAGGAATTGACACGTGTCTCAACGGTCAGATTTCAAACTCTCATGGCAACTTTACTTGGGCTACAAGCAAAGCTGACTTGTCCGGCTCTGGACAAGATTCGCTCTCATTGTCTTCACTCGAAGACATAAGTTTTTTTTGGTTTAGGCATCACTTCAGTCATTCTGACTGGTTCTCCTGGAGCCCACTTAACAGTGCGGTGGTTCCTATGACTCAACACAAAAGAAAAAGAACTATGAAAGATCTAAGTCTTCGAGCTCCATAGGCTTCATAACGTGTCTTCTTTTGTCATAGTCTTCAATGTGAATATCTTCATATACCACCTTTGGCTTCAATGTCTTCATACATTTTTAGGGGTCATCTCTGGTAGTAAAACCGAATCAATGAGGGACTTCTACCTGTGTTATCCTTCAATTCTCACAAACACATTAGTCCCTCAACTAGGTTTGTCATCAATACTCCAAAACCAACTAGGGGTGGCACTAGATGCACTTACAATCTCCCCCTTTTTGGTGATTGATGACAAACTAGTTGAAGTTTTCAACGAGGAATATAGTCTGTGAAATTGTAAAGGATAAGGAATTGTCTTCATAAGTTGCAAGGGCTCCCCCTAAAGATGTGCATATAAGTTAATTTGCTTTTGGAATGCAAATGCACATGGCAGGTTGTACTTGAGGAGATCCACTTCATCTTATGATGACAATCCACTATGCATGTGAAAGTATATGAAGATAATGACATGCATAATGGAAAATGGACGTCTGCAGAATGAGATAAGTGCAGAATTTATCGTCGCACATGCGGAATTTATCTTCGCAAACAGGGTGGCAAACAAGTAGCAGACGACCATCGAGTTTTAGTGTTACAACTCAAAGAAACTCAAAGAACCAAATGAAGCAAAAACGAGAGTTGTAAGCACGAAGCAAAATATAGCAAAACATAAAGCACCCGCCCATATGGACCCGTTTGAAGACTATCAACCCATATGCTTCTCCCCCTTTTGTCAGCAAGGACCAAAAAGGTTTGAAGACATAGAGTGTCTACTCACTCCCAGGAGCAGCAGGGTCGTTGGAGGTGTTTGGCGGTGTAGAGGAGCTTGGAGGTGCTGAAGCAGGTGGCGGTGATGTAGCATCATCTTCTTCATCAATGATTCTGACAGTGACTGTGGCAGCAGATGAAGAAAACTCAGAATCTTCAAGTGCTGGTGTGTTGCGCATCACAGCCCTTCTAGGAGGTGTGGTGTCAAACTTGAATCGCTCAGTGAAGCCATCCTCTTCAAGTTCAGCTTCAGTACACATCATTGATAGCCCTTTCCATGTACGACGACAGGTTTCATGAGTGACGAAAGCATTCTTGGTGGCAAGATTTCAAAGACGATTAACATCCACCAAGAGGCTTTTCATCTGACGCTTTAGCCAGTCGTGATGCCTATCTTGTTTTTGATGAAGGGCCACAAGAAGCTCTCGGTCATTGAGAACACGAGCGTGCTTCTTGGGTCTTGAAGCAGTTGCACTATCAGTGGCTTCAGTTGAAGCAGGGTGTGGCACACGTGTAGTGCCAGCCAAAGGATACACCCTGGAGATGGCTTCAACACCTTCATCATTTTGAGTGAAGCTCAGGTGTTCTGCATTCTGAAGACTCAAAGGTTGCTTGGCAGGCTCAGGATATATAGCTTCAGCAGAGGTATCCACATCTGGCAAGAAGATCCGATGGTTGCGGGCTGAGGGCTGATATGAGATTGCAGAGTGAAGCTTGATCAGTCTCATTACCCAAGGAGCATAGAACTTTAAACCAAACAGATCTGAGCCTGATGCAGCGAGTTGGCGTATGAAGAAATCCTGTGCATTGAAGCATTTGCCATGAAGGATACAGAATATCAGAGTCTTCATTGTACCCTCAATCTTGGCATTTGGAGAGTGCCCTTTAATAGGCCAGAGAGTCCGCTAGATAATGTGATAGATTGTTCTGGGCAGGTACTCAAAGTCTTCAACGAAGAACTCTATTGGATAAGGAGCATCGAGAGGCAGTGGCTTCATCATGGAGAGCATCTGACTCATATTTGGTTCAGGTCTCTGGAATATGCTCTCAAGAGCTTCAGTGTGTAGTGGACAACCTTCCTCGAAGAGTTCGCCAGGAGTGGGCAGGCCAGTGAGCTCAATGATATCGAATGCATTGGCTTCGTGATGGACATTGCCGGTCATCCACTCCAGGGCCCAAGTCTTCGGATCTCTGTTGTATCCCTTGATGTGTAGGGTGGCATAGAATTGCAACAGAAGCTCTTCATTCCAGTGCTCTTCATCGGTTATAAACTGCAGCAGACCCACTTGCTTGAAGCAATCCAGCGCTTCCTCTAAACAGGGCAGACCAGCAATAGCTTCAACATCAAGGCGCTTGTGCGGGAAGATGCGACCTTGGTTGTATAGAATGCATGAATAGTAGCTGCGCTGAGGATAGCTCCAGAACCTATCTGATGAAATCCTTTCCCTCGAATAGGGGTTCTTGGAGATGTTGAAGAATGTATTGTCTACCTTGAAGCTATTGTTGTCGAAGGAGCCACGTGCTGATGCAGGACCTGGGAACCTTGGCAGCCTTGGGACTGGCTTCTAAACATGAGGCCTGTGCTCAACATGATAATCAAATTGAGGACCAGCAGCAGACTCAGGAACAGAAGTGTCTGGATCAGTAGCTTCCCTGTCTGCTGAAGCTTTTGGTGGGGAGGGCTCTACATTGGCTTTAGTGTTGGTTGTGGCAGCCTCAACTTTTTTAGCCTCCGCTTGACTAGCTGGAGGGTCAGTCACAAGCACGTTCTCCTGGAGAACTGCTTCTTGGTGGAGCATTGGAGTGGGCTCTTGTGGTGCTTCTTCTTCGGCTGATGCAACCAGAATATCTTCAGCATAGACTTGAGGCCTTGGACCTTTGCGAAGCCTGCGGAATGCAGACGACGCCTATGGTGTTGGAGTGGGCTGGGCCTCATTGTCTTCTTCCTCTTGAGGGCGATCTTCCCATGACGCATCTTGTGCAATTGGCGTCAAAGGACGACCAATGCTGATGAGTTCGCTTTGTTCATACTGAGGAAGGGCTGCATCATCTTGTACATTGTCCTGACGACCAATGTCTTCAATAGCAATGGGGTCAGCTGCTGGTATGTCTTCAGCTTCAGGAGCCTCTGTGGAAGCAGGCTCATGAACTGTCAGTTGTCGTTCTGCATTGGGGTGAACCATAGAAATAGGTTCAACTATCAAGGGCTCTGTGGGAGCAGCCCAAGATTTCTTGATCTTTCGCTTCTTCTTGTTGGGGGCAGTAGGAGAGGCTTTAGAGCTTTTCCTCTTCCTGGCTTCAGCCTCAGCAGTTCTTGTCTTCTTGAGCTCTGAAGCTGTTGACCGGCTCTTTGGCTTCGAGCCAGTCATTGTAGTTGGGAAGACAATTGGAACTGCTTCTTGCCTTGATGCCTCTGGTTCAGCCATAGCAGGCTTCTTCTTCTTCTTCGCGGCCATCTTGGGGTTGATGCCAGGACGCCCAAGTGCCTTGCGCTTCTCGGCCTCATTGTAGGCTTGCACACATCGTTCTGCCAGAGACTTCATCCGCTCACGTGAACCTTGAGCTTCTGCACGCTTCTTCAGAAAATTTTCCTTTAGCTCATGCAACATGGTCTTGAAGCTCTTCACTTCTTGCACGCTGAGCTTGGCCATATTCTTCTTGAACTGAGCCTTTTCATGATCAATTTTCTGCTTCAGTTCAACAATGCGCTGGGCAATGGCAAGTTCTGAAGCAATTGCGCCTTGGAAGGCGATGTTGAGGCCAATAGGCAGCTGCAGATCCTCGAAGCTTATGTTCGGTGTGGCAAACCATTCGTCGATGAAGTTGTGGATGATGGCGACATCAAAGAGAGGCAAATTGTTGAAGATCTCAGCTTCTTCTTTGCTCTTGATGAGCTGCTCTAGAGCGTCATCTCCAAGATCTTCATCACTTGACAGATCAATGGCTTCGCTGCGCAGAATGGCAGCAGCTGTGAGCTCTTTGCCGGTGTGTGGCTGAGGCACCTTGGCCTTCTGGGTCTTGGAGACGCGGGATACGTCTTCAGACTGCACACTGTCTTCAGGAGGTGCAGTTGCCAATGGCTTCGCCCTTGAGATTTTTGATGAAGGGGCCGGCTTTGAAGCTTTTGGCTTCTTTGACTGCTTTGGCTTCGGTACAGTAGGAGCTTCATCAGACTCAGAGTCAGCTGGCGGGTCATTCATGGCAGTCCCTTGGACTAAGATGCGGGTGATGAGGCCCTCAAGATTGGCATACAGACCGATGATATTGGGTTCTGCATAGCGTGTGCCATCTGCCCTTGGAGCTGAGGGACCAGGGTTGAAGTCTAACCCAAATTTCTTCTTGTTCTGCTTCGCTGATTGTTGGGCAAACTGGAAGTTGCGCTTGAACAGATTGTCGTCACGACACCAGAGGAGTGACGACGGATGCGCATCATCAGGCTGTGGTCCTCGGACCATGCATGGGTAGAAGCCTTGAGCAATGGCTTCATCTCTGGTCCTGGGTATGAGATTCTTGTAAAGGATGTCCCCCCATGGTCTCTTGATGGCACTTTTCTCAGCATACTCCTGGGTGACGAAGCGGTATTTGAACCATTGTTCTACCCAATAGCGTCGAATCCATTGGATTCGGGTCTTGCGCTGCCCATAATTCTCTTCTGGATCTGTTTTATACATTTCTGCCAGGTCTTCAGGCAGATCTTTGGAAGTTCCTTCACGTCGCTGTCTGCCCCCCTTCCTTGCTGCTGCTTCTGAAGCCATAAACTTTAACTTGAAAGGCTTCAAAACTTTCAAAGGCTTCAAAGGCTTTCTTTTGCTGGACCAACAGGAACTGGCTTCAGGAGAATTTATGTGATGCTGTAGGAATTCTGCAAATGAATGCAGACTATGAGAACCGAAGGACTCTCCCACGGACATGTACCTGTGACAGCATTAAGGTGCGAGGGAAGGGGAAGAGGTCATATGCATTCTCAGAAGGTTTTGAAGATTAATCAGTTTAGAAGACATTGACCTCATCGTGCAAAGACATTCACTCATAGATAAGAAGTTGGTTCCAGATTTGTACGAACCCACAGATCAGTACAAGTGAGGAATCTAACTACTTCATGAAGCACAAGTGAATATACTAGGCATGTTATGAGATGCAGATTGAGAGATCTAACCTGTGTGAAGATAAACTTCTTATGGTAGAAAGTGACAGAACCATGAGATCAAAAGGGGCTGTAGAAAGAAGTTTTATTTACCACACCTGGAACTGCTAGACGAAAGTGGGAGATGATGCCGAGCAGTTCAGTCCTCCGTGCCCTAACTTGGCGACGAAAGACACCTACGGCGACGGCGGAGAGAACGATGTCCGCGGTCGGCGTGAGGACGGCGTCGGAGAGGTTGCGGCAGCGAAGCGCTTCGTCGCCGGCGTCGTCGAGAGCTAGCAGTGGCCCTAGGTTTCGTGCAAGGGTGGAAGAAGGAGATAATGACCGCGGTAAGTGTGAATTTATAGGCACAGGGGTGGCACTGTGCTATTACACAGGTGCCCCTGGCGATTTGCATCTGAGGAACGCGTGGCCTGTTTGCGGAAGTTTGGGGTTTGTTTCATGTACCACGCACGCCTGGATTGTCGGGCGGTCGTTCCTGCTTCTCCGGATTTTATGTGGAGGAATGAGCATTGAAAACGGACTTTATGGTTGTCTCTATATCTTCTGCTGACAAGGACGTAGCGAAGACATTCGACAGTTTCAATAGAATGCATATGACTTGGAGAGATAGAATTTGAGATAGAAAGCATAGAGAGATTAGGATCCGATCACATTCACTTAGTTCAAAAGATTCAACCAAGAAGACATAGCTTTAAGTGAATGCTGTAGAGGATAGAACACTAGTATGTATACATCTATATAATCAACATAGTGAAGATAATCATGAAGACATGTTGAGTTCGAAGCCAAACCAAATGTGAAGATATTGCAAGGTAACGCCTTGAGTGAAACACTTCAAAACAGAACATTTGGTGGTGGCGTTACCCACCGTATAGGAAGTATTAGACCCAGACACGACGCACAATTATCGTGGCGCTCTGAAGTCAAATTCCACATTAATGTATTCACACTTAGAATGTATGTCTTCATCGATTTGAAGATATACTTCACTTCGTGTGTTGCACATCTAAGTCATCATATGCATAAGTGTTAGGATGTGTGCCTAATCACAGGACATTTGAGGATTCCAGGATATTTAGCTCACACCATAACTTGCAAAACCTCTTCTCATCCAAGGGCTTGGTGAACATATCTGCCAATTGTTCTTCAGTGTTGACGTGTATGATATCAATGTCTTCCTTCACAACATGATCTCTGAGAAAGTGATGATGAATTTCAATGTGCTTTGTCTTCGAGTGCTGAACTGGGTTGTTCGCAATCTTGATGGCGCTTTCGTTGTCGCAGTAAAGTGGGACTTGCTTCAGATGAATACCATAGTCCTTGAGTGTTTGCTTCATCCATAGAAGCTGAGCGCAGCAAGATCCAGCAGCAATGTATTCAGATTCAGCAGTGGAGAGGGATACATAGTTCTGCTTCTTTGAAGACCAACATAGAAGTGATCGTCCCAGAAAGTGACATGTGCCTGATGTAGACTTGCGATCAACTTTGTCACCAGCATAATCAGCATCCGAAAATCCAACCAAATCAAACTCTAAGCCCTTTGGATACCATAATCCTAGAGTTGGGGTGTGAGCCAAATATCGAAGAATTCGCTTCACAGCTAAGTGATGCGACTCCTTTGGTGCCGCTTGAAATCGAGCACACATGCAAACACTAAGCATAATATCTGCCCTAGATGCACATAAATAAAGCAAAGAACCAATCATGGAGCGGTATACCTTTTGATCGAACTCTTTACCATTGTCGTCAGGACCTAGATGATGTTTGGCTGGCATTGGTGTTGTGAAGCCTTTGCAGTCTTGCATACCGAACTTCTTCAGGCAATCTTTGAGATACTTCTCTTGAGATATGAAGATGCCATTGCGTTGTTGTCGTATTTGAAGACCAAGGAAGAACTTCAGCTCCCCCATCATGGACATCTGATATTGCTCTTGCATCATATATCCAAACTCTTCACTGTACTTCTGATTGGTGCAGCCGAAGATAATGTCATCCACATATATTTGGCACACAAACAGTTCACCATCATATGTCTTCGTGAAAAGAGTGGGATCCAGGGAACCAGGTATGAAGCCTTTGCTCTTCAGGAAGTATTTGAGTGTGTCATACTAGGCCCTAGGGGCTTGTTTGAGGCCATACAGTGCCTTGTTGAGCTTGTATACCATGTCAGGATGTTTTGGATTTTCAAAGCCAGACGGTTGTGCAACATACACTTCTTCTTCAATCTTGCCATTGAGAAAGGCACTTTTCACATCCATTTGATATAGAAGTATGTTATGATGATTTGCATAAGCCAGCAGAATGCGTATGGCTTCAAGCCTAGCCATGGGAGCAAATGTTTCATCGAAGTCAATGCCTTCCACTTGAGTATATCCTTGAGCAACGAGACGAGTTTTGTTTCTGACAACTTGACCATGCTCATCTTGTTTGTTGCGGTATATCCATTTGGTGCCTATTATGTTGTGCTTCCGTGGATCAGGACGCTTAACCAGTTCCCATACATTATTCAGCTCAAACTGTTGAAGCTCTTCTTGCATAGCTTGAATCCATTCAGGTTCCATGAAGGCTTCTTCAACTTTCTTGGGTTCTGATATTGAGACGAATGCAAAGTGCCCACAGAAATTTGCTAGCTGAGTTGCCCTCGAACGAGTGAGTGGACCAGGTGCGTTGATGCTGTCAATTATTCTATCAATCTGCACTTCATTGGCAACACGAGGATGTACAGGGCGAAGACTTTGCTCTTGCTGATCTGTGTTGTTGTTGGGAGGAATGTCTTCAGGCTGAGCATTGTCTTCATGTTGATCAGGTGCTGAGATGATAAGTTCTTCTTCAGGATGAGCTTCAGAAGGTATAATCTCCCCAGTTCCCATTAGCTTGATTGATTCACTAGCTGGAATCTCATCTAGCACATTTGGCAGTTGCTCTCTTTGTGAACCATTTGTCTCATCGAACCGCACATCCACTGTTTCAACCACTTTGTAATGAAAGAGATTGAAGACTCTGTAGGAGTGCGAATCCTTTCCATATCCAAGCATAAAGCCCTCATTTGCTTTTGGTGCAAACTTTGAGGTGTGGTGTGGGTCCTTGATCCAGCACCTTGCGCCAAATACTCTGAAGTAACTGACACTTGGCTTCTTGCCAGTTAGGAGTTCATAAGATGTCTTGTTCAGAAGCTTGTGAAGATAAACACGATTGATTGTATGGCATGCAGTGTCAATGGCTTCAGTCCAGAATTTTCTTGGAGTCTTGTATTCGTCTAGCATTGTTCCGGCCATCTCAATGAGTGTTCTGTTCTTGCGTTCGACGACGCCATTCTGCTGTGGCGTGTACAGAGCTGAGAATTCATGTGTGATGCCCAAGGTATCAAGATATGTATCAAGGCCAGTGTTCTTGAATTCAGTGCCATTGTCACTTCTGATGTGTTTTATCTTGGCGCCAAAATTGTTCATAGCACGATTGGCGAAGCGTCTGAAGACATCTTGCACTTTAGTCTTGTAAAGGATTATGTGCACCCAAGTATATCTAGAGTAATCATCAACAATGACGAAGCCATAGAGGCAGGCAGTAGTAGTAAAAGTTGAGTAGTGAGTGGGGCCGAGAAGATCCATGTGGAGCAGTTCGAAGGGTTGAGTAGTAGTCATGATTGTCTTCGAAGGATGTTTTGCCCTTGTCATCTTCCCTGCTTCACAGGCACCGCATAAGTGATCTTTCTTGAACTTGACGCCCTCGATGCCTATGACATGCTTCTTCTTCGCAAGGGTGTGGAGGTTCCTCATGCCAGCATGCCCAAGCCTCCGATGCCAAAGCCAGCATTCTGAAGCTTTTGCAAGAAGACATACTGCAAGTTGTGGCCCTGTTGAGAAATCTACCACGTATAGATCATCTTTTCGATACCCTTCAAACACTAGAGACTTGTCAGATTCCATTAGTACTAGGCAACGATATTTTCCAAACATTATGATCATGTTCAAATCGCAAAGCATTGAGACATACATTAAGTTGAAGCCAAGGGATTCAACAAGCATGAGTTTATCCATGTGTTGATCCTTTGAGATTGCAACTCTACCTAGACCCAATACCTTACTTTTACCAGTGTCAGCAAATGTGATGTGGCTCTTGTCGGATGGACGTAAGGTTGAGTCCATAAGAAGGCTTCTTTTGCCAGTCATGTGATTTGTACACCCACTGTCAATAATCCATTCTGAAGACTTTGAAGACGCTGGTGTCGTACCCTATAGTGCAGTTAGGGGGATAGGCTTCACGAAGAGAATTGCGAAGCAAAAACATTTGATGAACCAGTGGGTTATGAAAACTTAGATCCAGATTAGGACTAATAGGGAGAGTAGCACACGATTCAGGAACGAAGTACATAATGATGCCATTCGGGCATTTTATCTTGCGCCCTACAAGATTTTTAAGGTCCCCAGCAATAGCGTCAGAAGATTTCGGTTTTCTGATGGAGACCTTTCCCTGCAAAAGAGAGTTAAGCCTTCTTAACCACCCACATCTTCAAGGGTGGCTTAGAAGCAATAAGTCTAAGTGCAGCATCTGAGAATTTTGGCATTGAAGCCTTAGCAAACAGTCTTGCAGGTGGACAATAGTACTCATAAGAATAAGCAGAATAATTTTTGGTCATATGAACATGACGGTTTGATGAACCGCTCTCATATTCATATGCCTGAGTATGGTTCCCCTGCAAACCATTTGCGTTAGTGCGACTCAGGTGAGTCCTTTGTCTGTATGAAGCCTTTGGACCGTATGATGCCTTTGGTCTGAGGTTTGTCTTCTTCATGTGAGGTGTCATGAAGACATTCACAGGAAGAATTTCCAGACACGTTTTCGGAACCCAAATCTTCTTCATAGGCGGTCCATTCTTGCAGTTAGTACCAATGTACCTGGCAAACACTTCACCATTCTGATTCTTAAACAGTTTATAGTCTGCATCAAAGGATTCATCAATAATAATGGGCTTAGCATGTCACGCCCTCGATGCGGCTATATCTCCCACGTGTCGAAGCACGACTTAGAGGCATAACCGCATTGAAAGCAATGTCGCAAGTGAGGTAATCTTCACACAACCCATGTAATACATAAGGGAAAGAGATACATAGTTGGCTTACAATCGCCACTTCACACAATTACATGAATAAAGCATTAGATCATCCAAATACACTCAAGGTCCGACTACGGAACCAAAATAAAAGAAGAACCCCAAATGCGACAAAGGTCCCCGATCGACCCCAACTGGGCTCCACTACTGATCAACTAGAACGGAAACAACACAAAGCACAAGATCTTCATCGAGCTCCTCCTGAGCTTGGTTGCATCACCTGTACGGACTCAACGGCACCTGCAAGCTGGTTTTTGAAGTATCTGTGAGCCACGGGGACTCAGCAATCTCGCACCCGCGAGATCAAGACTATTTAAGCTTATGGGTAAGGTAAAGGTATGAGGTGGAGCTGCAGCAAGCGACTAGCATATATGGTGGCTAACATACGCAAATGAGAGCGAGAAGAGAAGGCAAAGCACGGTCGATAAAAGTATGATCAAGAAGTGATCCTGGACTACCTACGTCAAGCATAACTCCAACAACCGTGTTCACTTCCCGGGCCCCGCCGAAAAGAGACCATCACGGTTACACACGCGGTTGATGTATTTTAATTAAGGTCAACTTCGGGTTTTCTACAACCGGACGTTAACAAATTCCCATCTGCCCATAACCGCGGGCACGGCTTTCGAAAGTTCAAATCCCTGTAGGGGTGTCCCAACTTAGCCCATGACAAGCTCTCACGGTCAACAAAGGAATAGACCTCCACCTGAGACATTCCAATCAGACTCGGTATCCCGGTACAACAAGACATTTCGATAGGGTAAAACTAAACCAGCAACACCGCCCGAATGTGCCGACAAATCCCGATAGGAGCTGCACATATCTCTTTCTCAGGGCACACTCAGATGAGCGCTCCATACAACTAAAACCAAACCTCGAGTTTCCCCGAGGGGGCGCTGCACAGGACTCTAGTTTGGACCAACACTCAGAGGAGCACTGGCCCGTGGGGTAAAATAATGATGACCCTTAGGAGCGCGACTCCCAAGGGAAAAGAAAAGGCTAGGTGGCAAATGGTAAAACCAATGTTGGGCATTGCTGGAAGAGCTTTACTTAAGGCGAACTGTCAAGGGGTTCCCATTATAGCCCAACCGCGTAAGGGACGCAAAATCCGGGAACATAACACCGATATGACGGAAACTAGGGCGGCAAGAGTGGAACAAAACACCAGGCATAAGGCCGAGCCTTCCACCCTTTACCAAGTATATAGATGCATTAATTAAGTAAGATATATTGTGATATCCCAACAAGTAAACATGTTCCAACAAGGAACAACATCTCCATGTTCCAACAAGGAACAAACTTCAATCTTCACCTGCAACTAACAACGCTATAAGAGGGGCTGATCAAAGCGGTAACATAGCCAATCAACGGTTTGCTAGGACATGGTGGGTTAGAGGTTTGACATGGCAGTTTGGGAGGCTGACAAGCAAATGGTAGGCATCGTAGCATTGGCATGGCAAAAGAGCGAGCAAACTAGCATAGCAAAGATAGTAGGGATTTCGAGGGTATGATCATCTTGCCTGAAATCCCGCAAGGAAGAAGAATGAAACCAAGAAGAAGACAAACGGCCGTAGACGAACGAATCCTCACAACTCGACGTTATCGGAACCAACCCGAAGAAGCAACACCGGAAAAGAGAAAACAACATAGTAAACAACCCACACATCAACATGGCATGATGCACAAACGAGTATGATGCATGTCCGGTTTAAAGAGGCATGGCATGGCAAAGTGCAACAAACAATCCTACAAATTAAATGGAGCTCAATATGCAACTGCATATTGACGAAACACCACGATAAGTTATTTAGTTTGATCCCGTTTATGTACTCAACAATATTAATTGTTGGTTAACATGGCAAGAGGGTGAAGCAAAGTAAAACTACCTATCTAGTCAAGTTTAAACGAGGCCGGAAGCAACGAACAACAATTCCGGAAACTCCTCATGAGCATAAATTAGGTTTGGTACTGTTCTGCCCTAAGCAATATTTTAGAGTTGTTAAACATGCAAGATGAGTGCACCATGTTAAACTAGACAAAATTCTACCCCATTTACATATAAAGTTTATTTAATTCCGAGCTACGGTTAAATAGTTATGAATTAAATCATTTTAGCAAGGCATAGGAGCAGATTAATGCAAACAACATTTTAAACAATTTAAACATGGATGAAAGTTGGATATTATGAAACTAGATGAAAAACTAAGCATTTTTCATATTTAAAGTTTTTACATATGATGCACAGATTATGAGTTATTATATGCATGAAGTGCAAGGGGGTTTCTGCAAATCTGTAATTCCTCGGATAATGCTAAATTCGTAGGACTGGAAAAAAAATGATATGGGCTGAAACTGGCTGGGCCACAACAGGAGAGAAAAAAAAAGGAGGGGGCGCTGGGGGTGGCTCACCCTTGGGCCTTGGCCCGGTTCGGTGGAGGCAGCAAGCCGGCAGGGCAAGCGGGCCGGCTGGATCTGTGAAGGGAGGCTGGCAGGGGGTGCGCTGGAGCTGGGCTCGGCGCTGCGCTGGGCCGAGCTGGATCTGACCGATCCGGTCAACGCGGTTGTTGAGCACTCATCGTCTCGCGCGAGCTCAAAGCAGAGGCGCTGGGGCGTGCTCGTTCCCGAACAGAACAAGTGGGGCGCCGGCGCGACTTGAAGCAGGAGTTCGGCGGCGAGGCAGAGATGGAGGCGCAGGGGACGAAGGGCGCGGAGCCAGGCGCGACCACACCCTCCTCGAACAAGAGCTTCTCGATGCAGGGGAAGCAGACGTCGGAGCGGCGGAGCTTGCTGCTGGCGATGCGGGATCCGGGCGAAGAGGGCCTTGGCGCGACGCGGGCGAAGCAGAGGACGAGGTCGAGGAACTTGGCGCGGGGATGGCCCGATCCGAGGCGGGGAAGGCACGGGCTCGTCTTTTTCCGGCCGGATCCGGGTCGATGTGGCTCCATGGTGTGGCGGGTGGTCGAGGTCGAGGGGCTCCGACAAGAAGGGCTCGCGGAGGAGGCTGATCCGGTGGGGATCTGAAAGGCAGCGACGAGGACAAACGGCGGCCACGGCGGGGACTTGGCGTCGGCTGGAGGAGCCCATCCATGGGGCTGCTCATGGCGTACCTGAGAGAGAGGGAGGTGTGTGAGAGGAAGAAATCGGGAGAGGGGGAAGAAGGGGACAGAGTAGGAACAGAGGTCCTGGGGGTCGGCGAGGTTGGACGGCTGCGGGGTCGATGCGACTCGGGAAGAGGGGCTCGGTGGTTGGCCCGGTTTGCAAAACAAGGAGGGGATCGACTGGATGAATGGATCGGGAGGAGATGAAGCTGGTTGGCTGTGGGTGAGATCCCGATGGGGATTTGGGGAAAAGTGCGGCGGCGGCAGGGACAAACTCCTAGGTTTTAGGGTTTGTCCAAAATAGTCTAGGAGTGGACTATATATATGCAAATGAGGAAAGTTTAGGGGCTAAACCGTCCCTCCAATTAAAATCGAGCGGTCGAGAATAAAACACTAGGAAGTCCAAATAACAAAACGGAGACGTTTTGTAGATGTTTGGGGATGATCCGGACACGACGGTGACGACTGCTCGGGATCGGGTCCGGGACAGCTTCTCGGACGCGCGCGCGAGGAGGGTCGCGGGCTGACGAGAGAGGTTAGGTAGGGCATGGTGGTGAGTAGTGATTGTGTAGACGGTCTCGAGCTGAGAGAAGAGAAGAGAGGGAGGCCCGACAACTATTTCCGGAGACCGAAAACGTCCGACGTTTTGACCGGCTACTATGCCGCTATAGTTTAACGGTTGGGGTATCAAACGAACTCCGAACGCGATGAAACTTGGCAGGCGGTCTACCTGCACTATAATAAGACCACACACCAAATTTCAACCCAATCCGAGAACATTTTCCGGCCACTTATAAAATAATATTTCGGACATGCCGCAGGCGCGTGCAAGTGTGTCTGGGCTCAGAACGGACAACAGACGGAACGAGGAGACCGGGACGGATGCAAGTTTTAAAAACATGATGATGCAGTGCACATGATGAAATGATGAAATGCAACACGCAAGCCAATGACAAGACAACAACAACGAATAACTGAACGACACCTGGCACATCGGTCTCGGGGCGTTACATAGCACAAGTGAAGCCAGATAAATTGGATGGATCTGCTGAAGGTTCCTTTGCAGCAACCCATGTGGTTTTGGGGTACTGCTCAGGTTTCCAGTAAGAGCCATCTGCATTTATTTTCCTTACGAACCCAACACCCTCTTTCCTAGGGTTTCGGTTCAGAATCTGCTTCTTGAGGACATCACATAATGTCTGATGTCCTTTAAGACTTTTGTACATCCCTGTTTCAAGCAATGTCTTCAACCTAGCATTCTCATCAGCAATAGCAGTGGTATCCTCAGCAGAGGGGTTAGTTACCACATCAACAGTTGACGATATTGCAACAGCAGTAGCAGTGGAACATTCAACAACAGAAGTAGCATTATCACGCTCAATGCATTTAAGACATGGTAGTTCAAATCCTTCCTGAGCGGAACTGATCTGTTCGGTGCGAAGTGACTCATTTTCCTTTTGAAGATCTTCATGAGCCGCTCTCAATTTCTCAAGTTCTTGCTTCCTTTGAAGATAATCATAGGAAAGCTTTTCATGAGTTGTTGAGAGAGTATCAAGACGATCTTCAAGTTCCTGATACTTAACGTGAAGATTTTTTATGTCTTCAATTAAGGATTCAGATCGAGTCATTTCAGCACCCAACAGATCATCGCTTCTGTCTAACAGTTTTTGAATATGTACCATAGCTTTCTGTTGTTCAGTTGCAATTTTAGCAAGTGTTTTGTAGCTGGGTTTTGAATCACAGTCAGAGTCATTGTCACTAGATGTTTGATAGCGAGTAGTGCGTGTGTTTACCTTGGCACCGCGTGCCATGAAGCAGTAGGTAGGAGTGGAGTCGTTCTTGTCATTTGCATCGGTGTCGGTGATGAAGTCATTGTCTTCAGTGTTGAAGATGGACTTGGCCAGGTTGCGAAGAACACTGATTCTCTGATCTCTCTGGGTTGAGATGCCTTCATTGACCTTGGAGAGCCAGTCCCAGACCAGCTTGGATGTCTTCAAGGCACTCACACGGCCATACTGTCCTTTTGTTAGATGACCACAGATGATATTTTTGGCAGTAGAGTCCAGTTGAGTGAACTTCTTGACATCAGCAGCAGTGACACCTTCTCCAGCCTTGGGAATGCCGTTCTCGACGACATACCATAGGTCAACGTCAATGGCTTCAAGATGCATGCGCATCTTATTCTTCCAGTAGGGATATTCAGTTCGATCGAAGACGGGGCACGCAGCGGAGACTTTGATTATTCCTGTAGTCGACATAGCTAAAACTCCAGGTGGTTAAACCGAATCACACAGAACAAGGGAGCACCTTGCTCTGATACCAATTGAAAGTGCGTTATATCGACTAGAGGGGGGTGAATAGGCGATTTTTATGAAAGTCTTCAAAACATGGGAGTTATGAAGACAAACAGTGAAGATTTTTCCTATTACTATGCAGCGGAAGTTAGATTACACTAGGCAAGCCATGGTCAAGTATTCAATAGAGTGAAAGCACAAAGACAAACAGCTGTAGTGTAATAAGGATCAGGTAGGAAGAAGTTATGAAGCCAACCAGATCATACATTCACGTTGTGAAGACACAAGATAGAGCAAGCATGCAATGGCTTCACAATGAGTAACAGTAAAAAAGGAAGTGAAGATGAAACCGGTGACTCGTTGAAGACAATGATGTGTTGGACCAGTTCCAATTGCTGTGACAACTGTACGTCTGGTTGGAGCGGCTAGGTATTTAAACCTTAGGACACACAGTCCCGGACACCCAGTCCTAAACACGCAGCTCAGGACACCAAGTCCTCACCGTATTCTCCTTGAGCTAAGGTCACATAGTCCTCGCCCAATCACTCTGGTAAGTCTTCAAGGTAGACTCCCAAACCTTCACAGACTTTGTTCACTGGTAATCCACAATGTCTCTTGGATGCTCTGAATGCGACGCCTAACCGTCTGGAGGATTCACAGTCCTCAAGTGTAATAAGTCTTCAGATCACACAGACAAGAAGACTTAAGTGATGGCCAACGTTCTCTGGCTCTGGGTGGTTAGGGCTTTTCTCGTCGTTAGGAATTTTCTCTCAAAGGCTTCGAGGTGGGTGGCTCTCAAACGACAAAAGCCGTGCACTTAAATCTGAGCAGCCAACCATTTATGGTTGTAGGGGGTGGGATATTTATAGCCACTTGGCAACCCGACCTGATTTGTCCGAAATGACCCTGGGTCACTAAGGAACTGACACGTGTCTCAATGGTCAGATTTCAAACTCTCATGGCAACTTTACTTGGGCTACAAGCAAAGCTGACTTGTCCGGCTCTGGACAAGATTCGCTCTCATTGTCTTCACTCGAAGACATAGGTTTTTTTGGTTTAGGCATCATTTCAGTCATTCTAACTGGTTCTCCTGGACCCCACTTAATAGTGCGGTGGTTCCTATGACTCAACACAAAAGAAAAAGAACTACGAAAGATCTAAGTCTTCGAGCTCCATAGGCTTCATAACGTGTCTTCTTTTGTCATAGTCTTCAATGTGAATATCTTCATATACCACCTTTGGCTTCAATGTCTTCATACATTTTTAGGGGTCATCTCTGGTAGTAAAACCGAATCAATGAGGGACTTCTACCTGTGTTATCCTGCAATTCTCACAAACACATTAGTCCCTCAACTAGGTTTGTCGTCAATACTCCAAAACCAACTAGGGGTGGCACTAGATGCACTTACAACAACCATGGAGGTCACAACCACACTGGAGGAGGATCACATAACCACAGTGGTGCTAAGAATGGGAATGGGAACGGAGCTAACAACAGTCAGAACCGCTCCAACCCGTCCACTCCCGCCAAAAGAGACTTAAGTCAGGTTACCTGTTTTAAGTGCGGGAAGACAGGGCACTATGCCAATGATTGCCCTGATGGAAGGAATGGAAACGGAAATGGAAGCACTGGGAAGAAGCCCAATCCATTCAACAAAGGACAAGTGAACCACGTTAACGTGGAGGAGGTTGAAGAGCAGCCGGACGCGGTAATAGGTAAGTTTTTGGTTAAGTCATTTACCGCTCTTGTTCTTTTCGATACTGGTGCATCGCATTCATACATATCAAGGGGATTCGTGGATATGTTTAAACTACCAACCCAAACCCTTAGGACCCCTCTTTTAGTGAGTTCACCCGGAGCAGAATATATGGCTAGCCGATGATGTGATCAGATACCCTTAACCATTGGCACACATGTGTTTCCGTCCGACCTAATTATCTTGGAGTCGCAAGGATTGGATGTGAAATTGGGTATGGACTGGATGTCAAAGTATGGAGGAAGCATTGACTATGCAAGTAAGTCGATTTATCTCACCACCCCGAAGGGAAGAAGGATTAAGTATGTGTCTAGGCATGTGCCTAAAAGGAGCCAAGTGAATGCCCTTATGGGAGTTGTTCAGGAGGAAGTGCCGGTAGTAAAGGATTACCCGGATGTTTTCCTAGAGGAGTTACCAGGCATGCCACCGGACAGAGATATTGTGTTTTTGATAGAGCTGTTGCCAGGTATAGGACCAATATCCAAGAGACCCTACCGGATGCCCGCAAATGATCTGGAAGAAATTAAGAAACTGATCAAGGAGTTATTGGAGAAAGGATACATCCAAAGAAGTTCATCACCTTGGGGACCCCCAGTACTTTTGGTTGAGAAGAAGGATAAATCCCTAAGGATGGTTGTTTATTATCGAGCCTTGAATGAAGTGACGATAAAGAACAAGTACCCACTACCGATGATCAACGATCCGTTTGATCAATTGCAAGGAGCTAAAGTGATCTCAAAGATCGATTTACGATCAGGGTATCATCAGTTGAAGATACGAGAGAAGGACATACCAAAGACGGCATTCACAACGCGATATGGATTATACTAGTACACGATCATGTCATTTGGACTGACTAACGCCCCTGCCTATTTCATGAGCATGATGAACAAGGTGTTCATGGAGTATTTGGACAAGTTTGTTGTGGTGTTTACTGATGATATCATGGTATACTCGAAGAACGAGGAGGAGCACAAAGAGCATTTGTGTTTAGTTCTCGAGAAGCTCAGGGAACACCAGTTGTATGCTAAGTTTAGCAAATGCGAGTTTTGGCTGAAGGAAGTCGGATTCCTTGGACATGTTATATCAGGAGAAGGTATAGCAGTAGACCCCAACAAGGTTCAGTTGTCACTGAATGGTTGGCACCCACCTTAGTTAGCGAGATCCGCGGTTTTCTTGGACTCACAGGATACTACCGGAGATTCATTGAGAATTTTTCCAAGATTGCAAAACCAATGACTGAACTGTTGAAGACGGATACCAAGTTTAAATGGACAGAAGATTGTGAAGCAAGTTTACAGGAGTTGAAGAAACGTTTGACTACATCCCCAGTGCTAGTACTGCCAGATATACATAAGGAGTTCCAAGTGTATTGCGACGCCTCTCACTTAGGACTTGGATGTGTGCTTATGCAGGACGGAAGAGTTGTTTCGTATGCCTCACGACAACTAAAACCTCATGAGTTGAATTATGCTACGCATGATTTGGAGCTAGCAGCCGTACTGCATGCGTTGAAGACTTGGAGACATTACCTTATTGGAAACCGTTGTGATGTGTACACGGATCACAAGAGTTTGAAGTACATCTTCACCCAGAAGGAGCTGAACCTTAGGCAGAGGAGATGGTTGGAGCTTATAAAGGATTATGACATGAAGCTACACTATCATCGAGGAAAGGCCAATGTCGTAGCAGACGCATTGAGTCGGAAGAGTTATGCTAATATCCTTGAAAGTAAAGGACTGCCGAAGGAATTAGCAAAGGACATCATGGAACTTCGATTAGAGATTGTACCTAGAAGGTTCATTGCCACAATGGAGGTTCAGTCGACATTGCTGGACAAGATTAGGGAAGCTCTGAAAGATGATAAAGAGATTGCCGAGATAAAGGAGAAGATGGGCAAAGGAAAGGCCAAAGGTTTTCGTGAAGATGAGCACGATATCCTATGGTTTGAGGACCGAGTTTATGTGCCCAACAACCAGGAGATCAGGAAGTTAATACTTCAAGAGGCCCATGACTCACCATACTCGATACACCCCAGAAACACCAAGATGTATTTGGATTTGAAGGAACGTTTCTGGTGGACTGGTATGAAGAAGGATATTGCCGAGTATGTAGCCGTATGTGATGTATGTCAGAGAGTTAAAGCAGAACATCAGAAGCCAGCAGGACTGTTACATCCTATGCCGATACCCGAATGGAAGTGGGATAAACTTGGCATGGACTTTATCACCGGATTACCCAGGACTAAAGCAGGATATGATTCCATATGGGTAGTAGTTGATCGTTTGACCAAAGTAGCTCACTTCATCCCAGTGAAAACCACCTATACAAGTGCAAAGTTGGCCAAGATCTATATGTCCAGGATCGTATGTCTGCATGGAGTTCCAAGGACCATCTTATCGGATCGAGGAACACAATTTACTTCAAAGTTTTGGCATCAGTTACACCAGACTCTGGGAACGAGATTGGAGTTCAGTACAGTGTTTCACCCGTAGACAGATGGACAGACTGAGAGAGTCAATCAAATTTTGGAGGACATGTTGAGAGCCTGTGCGCTAGATTATGGATCTAGTTGGGATGACAATTTTCCGTATGCAGAGTTCTCATACAACAATAGCTACCAAGCCAGTTTGAAGATGGCACCGTTTGAAGCCCTGTATGGACACAGGTGCAGAACACCATTGATGTGGGATGAGGTAGGAGACCGACAGTTGTTTGGACCAGACTTGATTAAAGAACCTGAGGAGAAGGTAAAATTGATCCGAGACTGACTGAAGATTGCTCAGTCCAGGCAGAAGAGTTATGCAGACTCAAAACGCAAGGAGGTAACCTACAAAATTGGAGACATGGCATATCTGTGAGTATCGCCCTTGCGAGGAGTGAAACGTTTTGGAGTTAAAGGAAAGTTAGCCCCGAGATTTGTAGGACTGTATCGCATTTTGGAACGGAAGGGAGAAGTTGCCTACAAGTTGGAGTTACCTGAGGGATTGTCAGTAGTCCACGATGTGTTCCACGTTTCATAGCTGAAGAAGTGTCATGCTGAGATGGCTGATATACCATTAAGAGATACAGTACCCTTGGAGGAGATTCAGTTGGACAGTGATTTGACTTACGAGGAGAAGCCAGTTAAGATTCTTGAGTTTGCCAGCAGAGTCACCCGAAGTAAGGTTATCAAGTTTTGCAAAGTTCAATGGAGCCACCATACCGAGGATGAAGCCACCTGGGAACAAGAGGATGATCTCCGCAAGGACCACCCATAACTATTTTCTAGCCAACCAAAATCTTGAGGGCGAGATTCATCTTAAGGGGGTAGGTTTGTAACATCCCAAATTTTCAATTTGGAATGTTATACATAGATCATCCATGCATATCATGATTTATTGCATTTCCGTTCCGCAAACCTCGAAATCCTAAGCAACTCAAGGACCCACGGAGAGAGTTGGGGATTTTCTGGTTTTCATATTTGATTTTTATCAAATAATGAAACGAGGATTTTGATTTTAATAATTTTTCTCTTCGAGAAATATTTCATATTAAATCAAATGAGTGGAGATAATATGACTTCCCAAAAATAATTGAAATATCGGAGGAAACATATTAAAATCATTTATTGGATTTTATTTGATTTTATTCGGATTTTATTTGCATTAGAAAAATTGCACGTTTTCAAAATTTCATTTTAGGGCCAAGAAAATGTTCAACTCGTTCTAAATATTTTATTTAGACGGTGAAAATTTGTTTTGGCATTTTTAGGTTTTTATTTATTTTTTTAGGATTTTATTTCGGTCGGCGAAGTTTAAAAAAAGGGTTCCTGCACCGACTGGGCCTAAGGCCCAGCCGCGCCAGGCCGCCGCCACCGCCTCCTGCGCGCGCGCCGCTACCGCCGCCACACGGACCGGAGTCCGAGTTGGACTCCGCCTCCGCCGCGCCTTGCCCCCTCCTCCAAGTTGCTTCCCCACCCCCTTTATATACGCCGCCACCCCGCCCCCAACACCACACCACCACCGCCGCCGCCCGCACCACGCCAAGCCGCCGCCGCCGCTTGCCATCGCCGCCGCCTGCCACCGCCACCGCCGTAGCTCGCGCCGCCGCCCGCCGCTGCCTCGCCTCGCCGGACCTCTCGCCGAAGGTAGCCGCCATGCCCCGCCGCCGGTTTTTTTATAAAGACCATTCGGTTTTTTTTAGAAACCCTAGATCCGTTTTTTTCGGATTGGCCGGTTTTTTTTCTCGGTTCTTCTAGTTAGCGGACGTTCGTCCGAACGTTCGTTTTAACGAACGGTTCCTCGCCCGTTAGTTACAACTAACGAGCGCTCGTTCGTTAGTCTGTTCGTGAGTTTTCTTTTATCGGATTTATTCCGCGATTTTCTCTGATCGCGATTTCTGATCCAATCTTAGATTCTGTTTATCTTTTCGCTCGTTTATCAGAATCAGGCGATTCAAGCGCCTAGAGTTTCATTCCGAAACCCTCTTTCCGTTTAACTAACTCAAACAAGTTTTCTCTACTGTAAGTTTGACCTAGTTTCAGATTAGTAAATGAAGCTTCTTTCTTTCGCCATCTGAGTTTCGTTGCTCTGTTTGATTTTGATTCTTTTTGCGTACCGGAGTTCTTAAGTTGAACTTTTCGGTCAACCTCTCTTATTTGAGTTTTGCTTGTGCATTGTTGTTTGTTACTTATGTATGTTATTGTTTGCTTGTGATAGAATTCCCGAAGTGCGAAGCGTGTTACTACGAGTCTCTAGGATTCGCGGATCGTCATCAAGGCAAGTAACACTTTGATCATATCCCATTATTACCCAGTTCCAATCCTCAAACATTGCATGATTAGGATGTCATTAACTTGTGGGTTGGGAAGTAGTTGCTGAGGTAGAACCTATTGCCCTATTATATTCAAACCCTTGGGAGTTACTTCTATGTATTGCTTATATTGCTATGCTATGCTCATAGACGTGGTTTGGGTTTGAGTGAAATTCAAGGCAGATGTGAGATTTTTTATTAATGGTTCAACTTAAGGTGGCAACTTAATCAAACAACTGGGTGGATTGAGGCACCTGGGGAACCCAGTGTTGTCTGTATTTTTTTGGAAATCCCGGGGTACCTGTGTGATCTTCCTATGGACCGCCACCCAGGCTCAAAGGGAACTGAGATGATTCATGCTAGAAACTTCCGTGTGCAGCCACAAGCTATTATGGGCTCTAGCATAGTTGAGTAAGTTACGTGAAGCTCTTGAAGAGGTAGATCAGCAGGTAGTGGGTTTTGTAGGTTTGATATGGTCTACTCGGAGTAGAGAGTTAACGTTTCTGAAAGACTGTGTCTCGGTCATCCGTTTCTCAAACACCATGTAGTGCGAGAAATCCAACGGAGGCGATCGAGTCTTGTGGGGAAAAGTGCGCAAACCTCTGCAGAGTGTACAATCTAATCATGGTTAGCCGTGTCCCCGGTTATGGACAATTCTTGAGTATCTAGTACTTGGGTTATCACATGTATCTCACCATGTTTAATTAATACGGTGGGG
The DNA here is from genome assembly GCF_018294505.1 of Triticum aestivum. Taxonomy (NCBI): domain Eukaryota; kingdom Viridiplantae; phylum Streptophyta; class Magnoliopsida; order Poales; family Poaceae; genus Triticum; species Triticum aestivum. Next base: position 219,481,895 of record NC_057809.1, read on the forward strand.
TTGTTAATCACTTTAATTGGGATTGAGTTGGGGGTACCTTCTCAATGATGTTTCAACCACCATGATAGTTAAATAAAAATCTATTCCTTTGTTGTAGGGAAAAATTGGCTTTCCGCAAAAAAAACTATATTTATACAGCTTTCCACCAGCCATATATGCATGTAGTGATAGCATTATTCTGTTTCTGCTCTACTGTGTTATATTGCCAGCATATTCCATGTGCTAACCCATTTTCGGGCTGCAACGTATTATGTTGCAGACTTTTCAGACGAGGAGTAAGGTTTGTTAGGTCGTTGCCGTGCAGCTCAGCTATGTCGTTGGAGTTGATGGACTCACCTTATCTTCCAAGCCTTCCGCTGTTATCGCATTAGATGGCCTTAAGCCATATTATTGTAATAAGTTCTCTTTTAGACTTTTCGATGTAATAAGTGTGTGATTGCTACTCTGTTATAAATCCTCGAGTACTGTGTGTGTCAGCATTACCGATCCAGGGATGACACTGAAGCACAGAGACTTGACCATCTGAGGTCAGGTCGCTACAGATGGGCTAAGTTGGGACACCCCTGTAGGGTTTTGAACTTTCGAAAGCCGTGCCCGCGGTTATGTGGCAAATAGGAATTTGTTAATGTCCAGTTGTAGAGTACTTGACACTTAACTTAACTAAAATGCATCAACCGCGTGTGTAGCCATGATGGTCCCTTTTCGACGGAGTCCAGGAAGTGAACACAGTTCTTGTGTTATGCTTGTGCGTAAGTAGTTTCAGGATCACTTCTTGATCATTTCTAGTTCACAACCATTTTGTTGCTTCTCTTCTCGCTCTTATTTGCGTAAGTTAGCCACCATATATTCTTAGTGCTTGCTGCAGCTCCACCTCACTACCCTTTCCCACCCATAAGCTTAAATAGTCTTGATCTCGCGGGTGTGAGATTGCCAAGTCCTCGTGACTCACAGGTACTACCAAACAGTTGCAGGTGCCGATGATACCAGTGCAGGTGACGCAACTGAGCTCAAGTGGGAGCTCGATGAAGATCGTGTTCGTTGTGTTACTTCATTTCTAGTAGATCAGTAGTGGAGCCCAGTTGGGACGATCAGGGATCTAGCATTTGGGGTTGCCTTCTTATATTTTGGTTCCGTAGCTGGACCTTGATTGTATTTTAGATGATGTATGTTTAACTTATATTTGTGTGAAGTGGCGATTGTAAGCCAACTCTTTATCCCTTTCTATTCAGTGCATGGGATTGTGTGAACATTACCCCTCTTGCGACAAACCTACCATGCGACTATGCCTCTAAGTCATGCCCCGACACGTGGGAGATATAGTCGCATTGTGGGTGTTACATCGGGGCACCCCCTGGTGCTGCTCGGGCCCATTTGATGTCTTCTAGTCCATAAAAAATCCACAAAAAGTTTCGTGGTGTTTGGACTCCGTTTGATATAATTATTTCCTATAATGTAAAAATCAAGCAAAAAACAGCAACTGGCACTGGGTCAATAGGTTAGTCCCAAAAAATTATATAAGGTTGCTATAAAATGATTGTAAAACATCCAAGAATGATGATACATTAGCATGACTACTTCATCATATATAAGATACGTTGGAGACGTATCAGGCAGGTTATGGTATAAGCTTCTCACAAACCAGAGATTCTAACAAGAAGCCTCATGGTTCCGGTAGGGAAACGTGTCACCTTTGTGGACAAAATGATATTCATCGCCTCTTCTTGCTTTCAAATTTTTTATGGTGTCAACATAGAACAACAGGAGTGTCATGTTAAATTTTGGAATTTTTCAGGGATCATTGGGACATTTTTATACGTTAACTAAGTTTTCTAGGCATTTCTGGGGATAATTCAAAATTGAACTACATGCACATGCTCTAGTACATAAAAATAGGTTGAAAAATCAAATGTGTGTCATTGGTTGCAAGCTTAGGTCACATGCAAGAAATGAGAATGAGTGTCAAACACCTTGACACTGTCACTCGGCCGCTAACATTTAGATACATGGTTTTAAAATTCTAGTAAATCAAAAATTTGTCTTAAATTCCTGAAACTTGACATGATACCATGGAACGACATCGACATGCCGTGGTAAAAATATTGTCCCATTTGGGGCAGGTTTGGGATAAGCTTGTCGCAAACCAGAGCTTCTCACAACAAGCTTGATGGTTTCGGTAGGGAACGTGCCACCTTAGGGGACGAAACGATATACGTTTCCTCTTCTTGCTATCAAATTTTTTCTTGTGTCAACATAGAACAACAGGAGTGTTTTGTCAATTTTTGGGATTTTTCGGGGTTCGATTGGACATTCTTATACATTAACCGAGTTTTCTATGCATTTATGTGTATAATTCAAATTTGAACTACATGCACATGCTCCAGTGCATATAAATGGTTTCAAAATTAAATGTGTGTCCTTGGTTGCATGCTTAAGTCACATGCAAGAAATGGGAATGAATGTCAAACACCTTGCCCCCGTCGCTCGGTCGCTAACGTTGAGATACATGGTTTTAAAACTCTAGTAAATCAAAAATGCGTATGAAATTTATGAAATTTGACATGCTAGCATGGAACAACATCAATATGCCACGGTATTAATATTGTCCCATTTGGGGTAGGTTGAGATATAAGCTTCTCACAAACCAGAGCTTCTCACAACAAGCTTCATGGTTACGGCAGGGAACGTTTCACTTTTCTGGAGGAAATGATATCCGTTGCCTCTCCTTGACTTCAATTTTTTTCTAGTGTCAACATAGAACAACAGGAGTGTTGAGTTAAATTTAGGAATTTTTAGGGTTTGTTTGGTCATTTTTATACATTAACTGAGTTTTCTTTGCATTTATGTGCACAATTCAAATTTGAACTACATGCACATGCTCCAGTGCATGTAAATTGGTTGAAAAGTCAAATATGTGTCCTCGGTTGCATGCTTAGAGCCCATGCAAGAAATGGGAATGAATGTCAAACACCTTACCACCATCGCTCGGCTGCAAACATTGAGGTACATGATTTTTTAATTCTAGTAAATCCAAAAATCATGTGAAATTCATGAAACTTGACATGCTATCATGGAGCGGCATCAACATGCTGTGGTAAATTTTTTGTCTCATTTGGGGCATGTTTGGGTATGAGCTTCTCACAAACCAGAGTTTCTCACAAGCCTGCTGGTTTCGGTAGGGAATGTGCCACCTTTGGGGACAAAACGATATCCGTTGCCTCTTCTTGCTTTCAAAATTTTTCTAGTGTCAACATAGAACAACAGGAGTGTTGTGTCAATTTTTGGGATTTTTCAGGGTTTACTTGGACATGTTTATACATTAACTGGGTTTTATAGGCATTTTATGTGCATAATTTAAATTTGAACTACATGCACATGCTCCAGTGCAGAAAAATGGGTTGACATATCAATGTTGTGTCCTTGGGTGCATGCTTTGGTCCCATGCAAGAAATGGGAATGAATTTCAAACATTAGGGCACTTTTGATTGCCGACAAAATGTTGAGATACTTTGTTTTTAAATTCTAGTAAATCCAAAACTCACCTGAAATTCATGAAACTTGGCATGCTATCATGGAATGGCACCCGACATGGTGTGGTATTTTTCGTGTCCATTTTGAGAGAAGGCGCACTCGAATAACAATGAACAAAGGCGTTTTGAAACAAATAGCTGCAACTTTAACATCTCAAACGTTTGTATCATTGAAATTGTGTGCGTTATGTTAAACATTCATGTGACGCCATGTGTCACCTTTTAATGCCTAGAAGGTGATTTTCGGGAAGCTGCTTGACAAAACGGGAGGCGTGCGAGCGTAGTCCGCTGCGCAGGCTGACCGAGAGGCGTGCAAGCCATCCTCCAATGCTCTGGCTCACTAGGAAGCGCGCGAGCTGTACGCTGGGAAGGCTCACTGGGAAGCGAGCCCTTTGACTTCTATGGACGCCCGCCTTGCTGCATCCTCTCCATTAATGGTGCCCGAGCCACAGTTTAATATGGGTGGCCTTAATATTCGCCTCCCATTCCCCTCCCTCCCGCAGACCTCCACCAACGCCATGGCACAAAAGAATCATCTGCCACTAGTCTTCCAGTTTTTTCAAGTCGACTCCGAGACGGAGGAGATAGAAAATAAGGAGGAATGGGGCCTCATGGACATGGCCCTGAATGAGCTGGCCGCGGCGGTTGCTACCCCCTGCCCATCCCAGTGCCCATGCTAGCGACCATCCCCGTAGCATTGACTGGCTTGTCACCAAGCACTATCGCAAAGTTGGAAGCCACATGCATTAGCGAGGTCTCCGCAGACCCGCGCGAGCTCGTGTGCATGCTAGCGGCAGCGCCCGTGCCTGTGCGCGCCCCTGCACCCACCACGTCGTTGGTCCCTGTGCATTTTCCTGCACCCGCCATGCCCATGCCTGTGCGCGCCCCCCTCGGTGGCATGGGACCCCGCCGTCGACCGCTACCTCGCAGTGCCGCGAGTTGCCGTCCTCCCGCACCCCGCCCGTCGATCGTGTAACGACATGATGTTTGATTTCCAAGTGAAGAACATTTTGTGCTGCCATGAAGACCTCAACAATAGTATCCTAAAGGATGACAACACCGGCGTGGCACGCCGCCTCCGCCGCCGCCGGAATTAGTTTTGTTGGGTTTAATACTTATCTTGATCATATGAATATAAATTTGCAGTGTTACTGAGTGAAAGATATGGTTTGAATGAACTTGCGTTTTTCTCTCTAAATGTACAGACTTATCAAAAGATTTTCTTTAAAAAATGTCAATGGTTTTTAAATATAAAACACTCATCGCAAATGTTTTAGTTAGAACACCCGTATGCAAACCGACAGCTTCCCCAGGAAGCCAAGGGAAAATGTGTCGAGCAGGATTTGTGCAACTCTTGATCGCAAACGTTTTAGACAAAATACCCATATGTAAACCAACATCTTCCCCAATAAGCCAAGGGAAAATGTGTCGAGCGGGATTTGTGAAGCTCTTCATCGCAGATGTTTTAGATAGAACATCCGTATGCAAAGTGAGAGCTATGGTCTTCCCCAGTAAGCCAAGGGAAATTAGCCGCACAGGATTTGTGCATCTCTTCAACACCAACGGTTCAGATTGAATATGGTATGCAAAGAGAGACTTCGGCGTTAAGCCAAGAGAAAATCTGGCATGCAGGATTTGTACATCCCTTCAACGCAAACGGTTGTTTTGGATGACCCGTGCGCCACCATGTACAGACAATTTGGTAAGATTTGCATCTGTCATGTTGGGTATGTTGCCATTTGTTAAACTGGAAAGATTGACATTTGTTGATCTAGTAACATTGCCATTTGTTCTGTAATTAAGCATAGATTTCATTCATAGATTAAGTAGTCGTTCTTTATACAAACAGTTCAAGTCGACAGCTGAACTGACCAAAATTTTCCCCAATTTTTGCCAACCACGTACTGAAATAGCTAGTTCAACTATATATACTAGCTAATTTTAAGTACGTTGTACAGTTCCACCACATCTATAGTCATATGATCTGAACAAAATAGCCCCTAAATACTACTACGGAGAGGCTTTGTACTACTTCCAGCAGCCTCTCCTCTGTCGAACGCGCTCAGTAAGAGGCAGAGGAGGAGCAGCCTACCGATGAGCTGGACAACTGCAATACAGTGCCTGCCGCTGCTCACCTTTAGCGACGCTCACCTCGAACACCCTCTGCCGCTCTAGACGACCCCTCTCAAAGAGGCGGGACTCCTCGTAGATCTCCTAATTACTCGCCTCTGCGACAGCATGTGCTACGGCCATAGTCGCGGTAAGGCTCTTTGCGTGCTCGACGAGGCACTCCTCCTCCTCGCGCATGAACTCAATATAGCACACAAGGTCACTCACGCACGTGAAGGCCTCCACCTCTGCCTCCCGCCTTTGGGTGGCGGTGGCAGAGCGGGTGATGACCCCGGCGGTCGACAGTGAGTTGGCGGCCATGACAGCCAATGATGGGTGGCGGCCACGACCACCACCTCCCGCCTTCGGGCCATGGTGGCAAAGTGGGTGATGGCCACGGTGGCCGGCAGTGGGGTGGCGGCCACAACGACCACCTCCCGCCTTCGGGCCATGGCAGCAGGGTGGGCGATGGACCTGGCTTTCGATGGTGGTGTGGCAGCCACGGTGATAGATGATGCGGTGGCGGCAACGGCTGTCGGCAACAGCTGCCGACGGGCAGTGGCAGCGGAGCGTGTGGTGGATGTTCCACGCACACCCAACAGGGACGCCATGCACACTACACTATGCTGGGGACTGCGCTGTGATGTCTACTACACAACCTTCTTCTTGTAGATGTTGTTGGGCCGGGCCTCCATGTGCGGAGGTTTGTAGGACAGTAGCAATTTTTCCTCAAGTGGATGACCTAAGGTTTATCAACCCGTAGGAGGCGTAGGATGAAGATGGTCTCTCTCAAGCAACCCTGCAACCAAATAACAAAGAGTCCCTTGTGTCCCCAACACACCCAATACAATGGTAAATTGTATAGGTGCACTAGTTCGGCGAAGACATGGTGATACAAGTGGTATATGGATGGTAGAAAAAGGTTTTTGTAATATGAAAATATAAAAACAGCAAGGTAACTAATGATAAAAGTGAGCACAAACGGTATTACAATGCTAGGAAAGAAGGCCTAGGGTTCATACTTTCACTAGTGCAAGTTCTCTCCATAATAATAACCTAATTGGATCATATAACTAGACCTCAACATGCAACAAAGAGTCACTCCAAAGTCACTAATAGCGGAGAACAAACGAAGAGATTATGGTAGGGTACGAAACCACCTCAAAGTTATTCTTTCCAATCAATCCGCTGGGCTATTCCTATAAGTGTCACAAACAGCCCTAGAGTTCGTATTAGAATAACACCTTAAGACACAAATCAACCAAAACCCTAATGTCACCTAGATACTCCAATGTCACTTCAAGTATCCATGGGTATGATTATACGATATGCATCACACAATCTCATATTCATCTATTCAAACCAACACAAAGAACTTCAAAGAGTGCCCCAAAGTTTCTACCGGAGAGTTAAGACGAAAACGTGTGCCAACCCCTATGCATAGGTTCATGGGAGGAACCCGCAAGTAGATCACCAAAACATACATCAAGTGGATCATAGAATACCCCATTGCCACCAGAGGTATCCCACACAAGACATACATCAAGTGCTCTCAAATCCTTAAAGACTCAATCCGATAAGATAACTTCAAAGGGAAAACTCAATCCTTCACAACAGAGTAGAGGGGGAGAAACATCATAAGATCCAACTATAATAGAAAAGCTCGCAATACATCAAGATCGTGCCACCTCAAGAACAGGAGAGAGAGAGAGATCAAACACATAGCTACTAGTACATACCCTCAGCCCCGAGGGAGAACTACTCCCTCCTCGTCATGGAGAGCACCAGGATGATGAAGATGGCCACCAGAGAGGGATTGTCCCCTCCGGCAGGGTGCCAGAACGGGTCTAGATTGGTTTTCGGTGGCTACCGAGGCTTCTGGCGGCGGAACTCCCGACCTATTGTGCTCCTCGATAGTTTTAGGGTATATGGGTATATATGGGAGGAAGAAGTACGTAGGTGGACCTTTGGGCTGTCCATGAGGCAGGGGGCGCGCCCAGGGGGGTGGGCGCGCCCCCCACCCTCGTGGGCAGCCCGGGACTTTCCTGGTCCAACTCTGATACTCTGTGGGCTTCTTCTGGTCCAAAAATAAGTTCCATGAAGTTTCAGGTCAATTGGACTCCGTTTGATTTTCCTTTTCTACGGTACTCTAAAACAAGGAAAAACATAAATTGGCACTGGGCTCTGGGTTAATAGGTTAGTCCCAAAAATAATATAAAAGTGCATAATAAAGCCCATAAACATCCAAAACAGATAATATAATAGCATGGAACAATCAAAAATAATAGATACATTGGAGACGTATTAGCATCCCCAAGCTTAATTCCTGCTCGTCCTCGAGTAGGTAAATGATAAAAACAGAATTTTTGATGTGGAATGCTACCAAACATATTTCTCTAAGTAATTCTCTTCATTTTAGCAAGAATATTCAGATCCATAAGATTCAAGACAAAAGTTTAATATTGACATAAAAATAATAATATTTCAAGCATACTAACTAAGCAATCATGTCTTCTCAAAATAACATGGCCAAAGAAAGTTCATCCCTACAAAATCATGTAGTTTGGTCATGCTCCATTTTAGTCACACAAGAATGCTCTCATCATGCACAACCCCAATGACAATCCAAGCAATTGTTTCGTACTTTAGTAATCTCAAACTTTTTTTCAACTTTCACGCAATACATGAGCGTGAGCCATGGATATAGCACTATGGGTGGAATAGAATATAATGAGGGGGTTATGTGGAGAAGACAAAAAGGAGAAAGTCTCACATCGACGCGGCTAATCAATGGGCTAGGGAGATGCCCATTGATTGATGTCAATGCAAGGAGTAGGGATTGCCATGCAACGGATGCACTAGAGCTATAAATGTATGAAAGCTCAACAAAAGAAACTAAGTGAGTGTGCATCCAACTTGCTTGCTCACGAAGACCTAGGGCACTTGAGGAGGCCCATTGTTGGAATATACAAGCCAAGTTCTATAATGAAAAATTCCCACTAGTATATGAAAGTGACAAAACAAGAGACTCTCTATCATAAAGATCATGGTGCTACTTTGAAGCACAAGTGTGGAAAAAGGATAGTAGAATTGTCCCTTTTATTTTTATTTTTTATTTTTTATTTGGCTTTTCCCTTTTTTATTTGGCCTTTCTTTATTTGGCCTTTCTTTATTTGGCACTTTTTTTGGCCTTTTTTGCGAGAATGCTCTATGAATGATGATCATCACACTTCTATTTACTTACAACTCAAGAATTACAACTCGATACTTAGAACAAGATATGACTCTATATGAATGCCTCTGGCGGTGTACCGGGATTGCGATGAATCAATTGTGACATGTATGAAAAATTATGAACGGTGGCTTTTCCACAAATATGATGTCAACTACATGATCATGCGAAGCAATATGACAATGATGATGTGTGTCACAATAAACGGAACGGTGGAAAGTTGCATGGCAATATATCTCGGAATGGCTATGGAAATGCCATAATAGGTAGGTATGGTGGCTATTTTGAGGAAGATATAAGGAGGTTTATGTGTGAAAGAGCGTATCATATCACGGGGTTTGGATGCATCGGTGAAGTTTGCACCAACTCTCGATGTGAGAAAGCGCAATGCACGATACCGAAGAGGCTAGCAATGATGGAAGGGTAAGAGTGCGTATAATCCATGGACTCAACATTAGTCATAAAGAACTCACATACTTATTGCAAAAATCTACAAGTCATTAAAAACCAAGCATTACGCGCATGCTCCTAGGGGGATAGATTGGTAGGAAAAGACCATCGCTCGTCCCCGACCGCCACTCATAAGGAAGACAATCAAATAACACCTCATGTTTCAAATTTGTTACACAACATTTACCATACGTGCATGCTACGGGACTTGCAAACTTCAACACAAGTATTCCTCAGATTCACAACTACCCAACTAGCACAACTTTGATATCACTAACTCCATATATCAAAACAATCATCAAGTATCAAACTTCTCTTAGTATTCAATGCACTTATATGAAAGTTTTTATTATATCCCTCTTGGATGCCCATCATATTAGGACTAGTTTCATAACCAAAGCAAACTACCATGCTGTTCTGAAGACTCTCAAAATAATATTAGTGAAGCAGGAGAGTTCATCGATTTCTTTAAAATAAAACCACCACCGTGCTTTAAAAGGATATAAGTGAAGCACTAGAGCAACGACAAACTACTCCAAAAGATATAAGTGAAGATCAATGAGTAGTCGAATAATTATGCAACTATGTGAAGACTCTCTAAAATTTAATAATTTCAGATCTTGGTATTTTATTCAAACAGAAAGCAAAACTAAAGAAAATAAAATGACGCTCCAAGCAAAACACATATCATGTGGTGAATAAAAATATAGCTCCAAGTAAAGTTACCGATGGAAGTAGACGAAAGAGGGGATGCCTTCCGAGGCATCCACAAGCTTAGGCTTTTGTATTTCCTTGAATATTACCTTAGGGTGCCATGGGCATCCCCAAGCTTAGGCTCTTGCCACTCCTTATTCCATAGTCCATTGAATCTTTTCCCAAAACTTGAAAACTTCACAACACAAAACTTAACAGAAAACTCGTAAGCTCCGTTAGTATAAGAAAATAAATCACCACTTAGGTACTGTAGTGAACTCATTCTAGATTCATATTGATGTAATATATAGTGTATTTAAACTTCTCTATGGTTAATACCCTCCGATACTACTCATAGATTCATCAAAATTAGCAAACAACACATTGAAAACAGAATCTGTCAAACACAGAACAGTCTGTAGTAATCTGGATCTAACATATACTTATGGAACTCATAAAATTCTCAAGTAAATTGATGGACGTGAGGAATTTGTCTATTAATCATCTGCAAAAATAATTAACTAAATAGAACTCTCCAATAAAAAATTACAGCAAATCCCGTGAGTGCTAAAGTTTCTGTTTTCTACAGCATGATCGCAAAGACTTTCCCCAAGTCTTCCCAAAGGTTCTACTTGGCACAAACACTAACTAAAACATAAAAACTCAATCATAACAGAGGCTAGATAAATTATTTATTACTAAACAGGAGCAAAAATCAAGGGACAAAAATATAGTTGGGTTGCCTCCCAACAAGCGCTATCGTTTAACGCCCCTAGCTAGGCATGATGATTTCAATGATGCTCACATAAAAGATAAGAATTGAAACATAAAGAGAGCATCATGAAGAGTATGACTAGCACATTTAATTCTAAACCACTTCCTATGCATAGGGATTTTGTGAGAAAACAACTTATGGGAACAAATATCAACTAGCATAGGAGGGCAAAACAAGCATAACTTCAAAACTTTAAGCACATAGAGAGGAAACTTGATATTATTGCAATTCCTACAAGCATATGTTCCTCCCTAATAATAATTTTCAGTAGCATCATGAAGGAATTCAACAATATAACCAGCACCTAAAGCATTCTTTTCATGATCTACAAGCATAGAAAATTTACTACTCTCCACATAAGCAAGATTCTTCTCCTTCGGAATAGCGGGAGTAAACTCAACAAAATAATTATCATGTGAGGCATAATACAATTGAAAACTAAAATCACGATGACAAGTTTCATGGATATCATTATTCTTTATAGCAAACAAGTCATCACAATAATCATCATAGATAGCAACTTTGTTCTCACAATCAATTGGAACCTCTTCCGAAATAGTGGGTTCATCACAAAATAAAGTCATGACCTCTCCAATTCCACTTTCATCAATATAATCATCATAAATAGGAGGCATTCTTTCATCATAATAAATTTTCTCATCAAATCTTGGGGGAAAAATATCACCTTCATCAAACATAGCTTCCCCAAGCTTGTGGCTTTGCATATCATTAGCATCATGAATATTCAAGTAATTCATACTAACAACATTGCAATCATGCTCATCATACAAAGATTTAGTGCCAAACATTTTAATGCGCTCTTCTTCTTACACTCTGGCACAATTATTGGAATCCTTATTCTCATGATAGATATTAAAAAGATGAAGCATATGAGGTACCCTCAATTCCATTTTTATAATTTTCTTTTTTAACTAAACTAGTGCTAAAACAAGAAACAAAAAGATTCGATTGCAAGATCTAAAGATATACCTTCAAGCGCTAACCTCCCTGGCAACGGCGCGAGAAAAGAGCTTGATGTCTACTCCCTCCGTCCGAAAATACTTGTCATCAAAATAGATAAAAAGGCATGTATCTAGAACTAATATACGTCTAGATACATCCCCTTTTATTCATTTTGGTGACAAGTATTTCCGGACGAAGGGAGTACTACACAACCTTCTTCTTGTAGACGTTGTTGGGCCTCAAAGTGCAGAGGTTTGTAGGACAGTAGCAAATTTCCCTCAAGTGGATGACCTAAGGTTTATCTATCCGTCGGAGGCATAGGATGAAGATGGTCTCTCTCAAGCAACCCTGCAACCAAATAACAAGAGTTAATTGCACAGAAGTACCACAATTAGGGCATTACATGCAGATTGGTATCACTTTTCATAATTTTTACACGTCAGTACCAAGTTTGGGGCTAGCTATTACAAAAAGGTCTAAATCACGTATAAATACGTATTGATAGTATATCTGACTGACGGGCCCGCCTGTCGGGTGCCCATGTGGTAGTTTTTTTTGCAGAAAACCCCCTAGCTTTGTATGTAATCACATAAATGCCCATTATTTCGCGGTAAAAAAGGCTGGTGAGAGGGGTTTTTTTTGTTCACAAGTTTTTGACGGACTAGTTTGAAAGTTCCCGGCGTATTGAACAAATAAAGTATAAAACGAAAAATCATGCACCAGCAGGATTCGAACCCGAGATCTGCGGTTCTGCAGCCACGCGCGCTAGCCAAGACCCCAGGGCTTCCCCCACGACGGTATGCAGGCGATACCTCTGTTATAACGGTTCGAAATGTTTGGCCGGCAGTTGGGCTTAGCGAGGCCTTAAACAGACGAGCTTTCGCGCGGGGCACTTTCTTAATGGGTCAGCCCACTTGTTGCATCGTACTGAGTCGGTACTAAAATTCCACAAAAAATACGACGGATCGAGGAATCGAACTCGAGACCAGACGATCGAAAGGAACAGTTCTTTGCCAGTCGATCTAATGAGTGTAAATGTTATTTTTGGCTGCGCGAACATTTAAGAACTAAATGCAACACTAGACAAAAGAGGTCAAAATTTAGACCGTTGTACATTTTTAATATAATTTGAACATTTTTGTAATGTACAATGAACAAATTTTAATTACAGATTAATTTTTTTGTGAAATATACTAAACAATAATTAAATACACATTGAACATTTTCTGTGATATACATTGAACCATTTTTACATATACATTGAACATTTTTTAATGTATGTTGAACAACTTTTTGCTACACCTTGAACATTTTTGTGATATACATGGAACTATATTGATATACACACTGAACATTTTTGTGATCTATACTGATTTTTTTAATTATGAGCACATTTTTTAAAATGTGAACAAAATTTGAAAACTATGAACAGTTCGAAATCATGATCAAAATTTGGGATTTCAAAACATTTCTTGAAAACAAAGTAAAAAAATAAAATGAAAAAAGGATAAAATAAAATAAATAGGAACAAAAACAGCAAAACAAAACAAGGGAAAAAGAAAAAAAGAAAGAAACACGAAAACCCATTAAAAGAAAAAAACAGAAAGAAAACTGGTTGAGGGACACTGGTGGGCCGGCCCGTACGCGATAGTGGCTTGTGTGTCTCTAGTATAATAAGCATCCCGCCTGGGACTGATCAACGTCGTTGTTGTGGCGTTATGGCTAGCGGGCGCAGCTCTTCGACCACAGGTCGTGGGTTTGAATCCTAGCGCGCGTTATTTTTCGTTTCTGTTATTTGTTTGTTCAATTCGCCAGAAACTTTCAAACTAGTATGTGGAAAACTTGCGAACGAAAAAAAACCCTATCAGAAGCCTTTTTCCCGCGAAATAGTGGGTATTTATGTGATTACATATAAAGCTATGGGGTTTTGTACAAAAAACCTGCCACATAGGCATCTGACAGCAGGACCCTTCGGTCAGATACACTGTCAATACGTGTTTATACGCAATTTAGACCTTATTGTAACGGCTCGCCCCAAACTTGGTACTGACACATAAAAATTACGAAAAGTGGTACCAATCTGCATGTAATGCCTCAATTGTGGTACTTATGTACAATTAACTCAAATAACAAAGAGTCTCTTGTGTTCCCAACACACCCAATACAATGGTAAATTGTATAGATGCACTAGTTCGGCGAAGAGATGGTGATACAAGTGGTATATGGATGGTAGAAAAAGATTTTTGTAATCTGAAAATATAAAAACAGCAAGTTAATAATGATAAAAGTGAGCACAAACGGTATTGCAATGCTAGGAAACAAGGCCTAGGGTTCATACTTTCACTAGTGCAAGTTCTCTCAACAATAATAACATAATTGGATCATATAACTAGCCCTCAACATGCAACAAAGAGTCACTCCAAAGTCACTAATAGCGGAGAACAAATGAAGAGATTATGGTAGGGTACGAAACAACCTCAAAGTTATTCTTTCCAATCAATCCGTTGGGCTATTCCTATAAGTGTCACAAACAGCCCTAGAGTTCGTACTAGAATAACACCTTAAGACACAAATCAACAAAAACCCTAATGTCACCTAGATACTCCAATGCACCTCAAGTATCCGTGGGTATGATTATACGATATGCATCACACAATCTCAGATTCATCTATTCAAACCAACACAAAGAACTTCAAAGAGTGCCCCAAAGTTTCTACCGGAGAGTCAAGACGAAAACGTGTGCCAACCCCTATGCATAGGTTCATGGGCGGAACCCGCAAGTTGATCACCACAGGTATCCCACGCAAGACATACATCAAGTTTTCTCAAATCCTTAAAGACTCAATCCGATAAGATAACTTCAAAGGGAAAACTCAATCCATTACAAGAGAGTAGAGGGGGAGAAACATCATAAGATCCCACTATAATAGAAAAGCTCGCGATACATCAAGATCGTGCCACCTCAAGAACACGAGAGAGAGAGAGAGAGAGAGAGAGATCAAACACATAGCTACTGGTACATACCCTCAGCCCCGAGGGAGAACTACTCCCTCCTCGTCATGAAGAGCACTGGGATGATGAAGATGGCCACTGGGGAGGGATTGCCCCTTCGGCAGGGTGCCGGAACGGGTCTAGATTGGTTTTCGGTGACTACGGAGGCTTCTAGCGGCGGAACTCCTGATCTATTGTGCTCCTCGATAGTTTTAGGGTATATGGGTATATATGGGAGGAAGAAGTACGTCAGTGGACCTCCGGGCTGTCCACGCGGCAGGGGGTGCGCACATGGGGGGTGGGCGTGCCCCCACCCTCGTGGGCAGCCCGGGACTCTCCTGGTCCAACTCCGATACTCCGTGGGCTTCTGCTGGTCCAAAAATAAGTTTTGTGAAGTTTTAGGTCAATTGGACTCCGTTTGATTTTCCTTTTCTGTGATACTCTAAAACAAGGAAAAAACATAAACTGGCACTGGGCTCTAGGTGAATAGGTTAGTCCCAAAAATAATATAAAAGTGCATAATAAAGCCCATAAGCATCCAAAACAGATAATATAATAGCATGGAACAATAAAAAATTATTGATACGTTGGAGACGTATCACGCTGCCGCCGCGGTGTAGCCTCCCAGCTGGAGTTGTCCTGTGATGACGGTGGAATGGCTGAGCGACAACGATGGAGCGGTGCCATTGGTGATTGTGGGAGAAGCAGACGAGATAAGCTATAGGGAGGGAGGGGAAAATGCGACGCCGGACTCGCCGGCCGTGAGGGTTTACATAGCAGGGCGGTAAGCATTGGGATTTGGGGGGATTTCACCGAGTCGTGTGGGAAGCTTGCGCGGGAATCTGCGCGGTTGCGCGGGAACGGGCTCACCACTGTTCGGCCAAAAGAATGCCTCGCGCTCTGCTCAAGCTTGCGTTGTAAGCCATCTACAGTAGCGGGGTGACAAGACGTGCGAGAGAAGGACGACGGGACACGTACACATACGGTTAATAAGAAACATTTACGATTAAATTACCTACTACCCCTGGCCTGGTTTATAAGTCGTCGATGTATTTTTGTACCAAATTTTGACTAGAGATTTAACTAATAAAATACGAACGCATGTCGCCAAAGATTATATCATTGCTTTCGTATTTGAACATAGTTTTCAATTAAATAATTTTTATAACATGCATTGACATTTTGTTGGTTAAATTTAAGGTCAAAATATGGCTCGGAATATAAAGGGGACTAATAATAGACCAAGATGGAGGTAGTAGCACATTGCCGCTCCCTATGCAGCGGCGTAACTGCCGGCAGGCTTGTAGAGGACCATTCCCTGCGAGTTCAACTGCTCTATTCCTATGGTTGCTCAAGGTTGAGGCGGTCGCGGCGCACTCTGTTCGCGTCCCACCGTGCGCGCTCTGCTCTCGCGTCCCTCCGGGCGCTCTGCCCACTACTAGAAAAACTGCTACTAATGGTGCACCTAATTTGGCCATTAATGGCGCATCACTGGTGCGCCATTACTAGCACGCCATTAGTAATTTTTACTAATGGCGCACCAGTGGTGTGCCATTAGTATCTGGTATACTAATGGCGCACCACTGGTGCGCCATTAGTATAGGCCACGGTGCGCCATTAGTATGCCTCCCAGGGGCCATGTATACCCAGGTGCTTTGGCATACTAATGGCGCACGACAACGGGATGCGCCATTAGTAACTTCGGCATACTAATGGCGCACTGTTTAGTGATGCGCCATTAGTGATGCGCCATTTTGAATCTAGATCTGGATCGTGATTTTTTGCCCATTTTTTGCTCGTTTTTTTGCTTGTTTTTTGGCACGACATTATTTCAAATTTTGTTCCTGTTTTTGGATCTTGTACGTTCTTTTGCCATGGTCTTTTGCCGGAGAGGAGTTCGCCGGAGAGGAGAAGGAGGTGGTCGCTGGAGAGGAGTTCACGGGAGCATCAGAGAGGAGGAAGGAGAAACCATGAGGGGATGGGAGGAGAGGAGGGAGGAGGAGCTCACCGGAGAGGAGGGAGGAGGAGCTCACCGGAGAGGAGGGAGGAGGAGCTCACCGGAGAGGAGGGAGGAGGATCTCACCGGAGAGGAGGGAGGAGGAGCTCACCGGAGAGGAGGGAGGAGGAGCTCACCGGAGAGGAGGGAGGAGGAGCTCACCGGAGAGGAGGGAGAAGAAACCATGAGGGGAGGGGAGGGGAGGGGAGGGGAGGAGGGAGGAGGAGGTCGCCGGAGAGGAGGAGGAGGTCACCGGAGAGGAGAAGTATGGTGGAGGAGAGAAGGGAAGATGGAGTGGAGGAGAGGAGGAGATGGAGTGTAGGAGAGGAGGAGATGGAGTGTAGGAGAGGTGGAATGAAGAGATAAGGAGGAGAGGACCACGACCAGCCATATATACGGCATACTAATGGCGCACCACGGGCAGGTGCGCCATTAGTAATTTTTTTTATTTTTTTTATTTATTTTGAATTTTGAAGGCCGGAAGATACTAATGGCGCACCATGGGCAGGTGCGCCATTAGTAATTTTTTTTTATTTTTTTGACTTATTTTGAATTTTGAAGGAGGGAAGATACTAATGGCGCACCATGGGCAGGTGCGCCATTAGTAACTTTTTTTTATTTTTTTGACTTATTTTGAATTTTGAAGGCGGGAAGATAGTAATGGCGCACCATGGGTAGGTGCGCCATTAGTAAGTTTGAATTTTTTTGATTTTTTTGCCTCTCCAGATCTTAAAAGCCCCGTATCTTTTTTTGTGTTAGGTTTTTGAGGATTTTGAAAATGTTTAACGGGGTTCCCCGTATCTTTAAAAGCCCCGTATCTTTTCGAGTAGATGATTTTTCATATAAAAAACTTTTTCATCCGAGTTAGTATGCAAAACTAATGCCCATTTTTACAAATTCTCGCGAGATTTTGCAAATGAAGTGAAAATTCATATTTGCAAATTTTCCCAACAACTAGGCCACATATCACATGGGAAACTTATTTTCTTTTATTTTTTGACATTTTTATCATTTTCTTTTATTTTTTTAAAACTGAAAAGGCGATCCGGGGGGGTGAATTCGGTGGAAGTGGTGGCCAAGTTACTAATGGCGCACCGTGGCATGGTGCGCCATTACTAGTTCAACTAGTAATGGCGCACCACCCCCACGGTGCGCCATTAGTAGTTTTGAAAAAAATTCAAAAAAAAGTTTTAATTTTTGTTTACTAATGGCGCACCGTGGGAGTGGTGCGCCATTACTAGTTCAACTAGTAATGGCGCACCACTCCCACGGTGCGCCATTAGTAGTTTTGAACAAATTTTTTAAATTTTTTTTTACTAATGGCGCACCGTGGATGTGGTGCGCCATTAGTATTTCGACACTAATGGCGTACCAACACATGGTGCGCCATTAGTATATAGTAATGGTGCACCACATGTCTGGTGCGCCATTAGTGTCAATTCCATCTATAGCCCTTTTCCTAGTAGTGGCCCTCATCTCTCCACATGCGCCGCCAGTGTTTTGGGCCAGTGCACGATCACGTACGTTCGTGCCATGATGCTTGCGGTTGCACCGGGCGCGGCGCCACGATGCAGTTACTCACTGCAAAAACTGCCATGCAGATGCGCCAAGAATCCAATCCGCCCAGCCCTCATGTATTCCTGTGGCCATTTACCTTCATCTCTCGCGCCAGACGGCACAATAAGAACAACCACGACAACACATACAGAGAAGACATCCAGTGGTTCCAATGGCACTCCCCGTGGCTCCAATGGCGCTCCCAGCGGCCGCCAACGAAGATGGGGGGAAAATTCACTGCGCATCACATAGTGGACACCCACGTGAGGGGGAAGGTCCTCTCGGTGGTGTACACGAACAAGCCAGTCTCGGTGGAGAGCTCCATCCAAACTATGAAGCAGTTGCTTACTTAGGACAAGTATCAAGTGGTCGGCTTTGACCTCGAGTACACCAGCGGTCGTGCCGGGCATGATCATAAGTTGTGCGTGCGACATAACATGACATCGTTCTCTACCACTACCACTTGGCCACAAGGCCTTGCGAGCATTTCTCCAAGTTTATCAACAACTCCGACTACACTTTCGCTATGGTGAACACCACCAACGATCTAAAAGCGCTCAAGGTTTCGGGCTTGAAATGCCAGAATCTTGTCAACATCCAGAACCACTACAAGGTCTGGGGCAGTGACAACAATAAACATAACTCCCTGGTTGACCTTGCCTCGACCATCATCGACCCCTACTACATGAAGATGAAGGATGAGAGCAAGAACGACAAGAATGCCTGTCACAGTGTCTGGCATCACAGACTGGATGAACAACAGGTCAAGTACGCGGCCAAGGACGCATACACAAGCTACGAGATGTAAAGGCGGATCATTGACATGAGGGAGTGTCTTCTTCTTGCTCTAGACGTGGGATCCAGCGACAGAGTAGTGGCAGGAGCGTCACAAGAAGTAGATGACTAGACGATTGTTTCTCCTAGTTTAGAATGCATGCAATTGTTTATTAAGGTGTGTGCGAATGATCTGTATAATCACTTATGTAATTGGATGTTTATATCAGTTATATATATATATATATATATATATATATATATATATGTTATTCTTCTATAGATAGAGCAAAACACACGGCTTATTAGCAGCAATCATCCATGTTATTATTGGTCTTAGCACACATTTCTGATTATGGACCTATTTTCCACGTATCACACACATCTTGTTTACTTAAACTGTTTCTGTTGTCTTGGCTCATCGCAAACAGTTCATCCGAGTGATCTGTATGCTGTTGATCTGGCTGACCATTTCTATTGTGTTGCCTAATCACACACAGTTCATCCTAGTGAACTGTATGCCGTATATCTTACACACCCTCATCTGGCTGCCTGTTTCGGTTGTTCTACCTCATCGCAAACAGTTCTTCTGGATTAACTGTTTGCGATGCATCGCTCATGCAACTCTAATCCGAACCGTGTTTGATGTTACCGCCATCACAAACGTTTTGCATCTTTTTTGATGGTTTTATTACAACACTGTTTGTGGTCAATGCATCTCACACAGTTGTGTCGAAGGATCTCTGATTGGACTGTGTTTGGACCAACCTGTAGTAGTGGTATGTACTACAGAAAATGGTAGGATTGTTAAAGAATATGGTAACATGCAAATATGGCAAAATTGAAAGAACAATACAATAGTTGAAATCAAAGGACAAAAATCTATAAATAAACAGATAGTGTAACCATGATGTCATGGAAATATGAGAGTAATCAAAAGAACAATACATCATTAATTTGCCTAATATAGAAAGAAGAGTAAAAAATCCTCTTTGACGTATATGCTGCATGTGCCACCTTTTATCCAAATGTAGCAATATATAGTATATGTTAAGAAAAGTAGGCCATGCCAACCGATGGAGGGTGAGATTGAACATACTATGTGCATCCTCAAGTCATCTGGTACGTTGAGATGGAACTTCACGAATGTCTGGCCGAGCCCGCCAAGTCTTGATGTGTCCGTGCACTGTACACTCTATGAATGAAACAAAACCCTCAAATCAGCTCGAATAAAAATGAATTCACGGTGATTTTCGTCGGGTGATTAAGGAGGTAGATGAACTGGGATAAGAGATGAGAAAATATCTTAGAAAATTAGTTACCTTGTTTTCCATGAGAAAAAAACCTCAATATCGTGGATTCCCCAATCAGGAGGAGATAGGTCGACGACGAGTAGTGTCGAAAAAGTCGATGGCGATAGGCGGTGGCAAGCGGAAGTGGCGAACTGCGGTGGGGTTTGCCGGCAACCTGGTGGCAGTGAAAAGCATCGAGCTAAGTTGTTGTTGCGGTGATAGGTGGTGCCATGTAGAGTCGTGGAGGAGCTTGTGCAGGTTTGAATGGAGACCGGAGGGGTGGCGGGCGGGGTGAGGGTTTTTGTGACGTGGGGACGGTGAGTGTTTTATTTTTCCCTTTTTGTTGTGTGGTGAGGGTTTTCTGTCCCACAAAGAGTTTCGGAGGTAATGGTTTGCTAGAGCCAACTATGTGTGACTAACATAACTGGGAAAATCAAAGTCATTGCACACGGTTCCAATTTGGGAAAATAACCATGTTTTAGGGTGGTTCCACTTTCCCTTTGTCGGTTGAATCTGAAATTTTTACCCACGCTAAACACTCACCCTAACATGCTTAAAATTCCATCGACCGAACTGATTGCATCCATATCCCACATTTAGACATGAGTAAACATAGATTAAACATACTCATGCGTAGGTAATAAGCATACACAAGCATACTTCAACCGTCATTAAGCATACTCAAGCACAATTATAATTAAGACACTACATAGCCATACATAGTTGAATCCCACATCTCATCTCATCTGCCGACACGGTTGTCAAGCTTCTCCAGGTACTTAGCGTATGTGGCGTACGCCAGCCTACGACAATACTTCTGCCTGAAGGAGCCAACAGCTCATCCTCTTGCATGCGCCAGAACACTTTCATATGTGTCATGAAGGGTTTGGTTGCAAAATGGTCATCGAAAGCCCCCGTTCCAGGTCCTAATACGCTTGTTATGAAATCCCGCATAAAGCTCCCTGAGGATTTGCCTCATGTACCTCCTCTGGCAATCTCCATCCTCGCCGTCGGCATCGCCAAATAGCACCTATACATATAGTAAAAAATGTGGCGTCAATTTGGAATACAAACTAATCTCTAATGAACATTTGGCAGTTGCCAAAATTTGGTATCAGATCAATTTTTACATGCCGTAAAGTAGGATTAGGAATTTATGGCTATTTTTAGACATATCCAAAGATTATGGTTTGATTTTTAAGCACAATCCTCTATGTACAGACCAATCTTGAAAAAATGGCACAAAGATATATGTAGGTCATTCAAAATCAATTGTCAAGACCTAGCTAGGAATTATTAGCACGAACACTAACCCTAGTCGGATTATTAGCAGAAAACATTTGCACATATGAAACAACTAATCACTTATCATTTTTACCATTCAAACAATCAATACACTACATGGATCAAACAAAAATTGCTCGGATTTCATGGAATGAGAGAACATAACCATAGGATTTCTATTCCAAAAAGGGGGAGGCAGGAGTAACCAGAGAAAACCTAGGATATATTTGACACATAAATGGGTATAGCTGACTAACCGGTTGTCCGTCATCATCAGAGTCGTCGCCAGAGTGGTCGTTAGAGTCGTCGTCGGAGTCATCACCGGAGTCGGTGTGGACCTTCGGCTCCGGCTGTGGAAGCACGATGCCGTCGATGATGTCATGCTTCCGCACGACCTCGTCGGCACCGACGGCAACCTCTGTCGCCATCTTCACGCGCTTGCTCCGATGCTTCCGCAGCCCCGGTATCGCCACTCCCTCCGATGGGACTCTTCGGTGGCATCCTCACACACTGACGGCGGTTGATATGTCTCCGTCGAATTTATAATTTTTTATTTTTCCATGCCAATATTCTACAACATTTACATACCTTTGAAAACAATTTATATGATTTTCTTGGACTAACATATCTATCCAGTGCCCAGTGCCAGTTCCTATTTGTTGCACATTTTTTGTTTCACAGAAAATCCATATCAAACGGAGTCCAAATGCAATAAAAACTTACAAAGATTTTTCTGGAATATATGTGAATTTTGGGAAAAAGAATCAATGCGAGACGATCCCCGAGGGGGCCACAAGGCAGGGGCGTGCCCCAGGGGGTAGGGCACGCCCTGGGTCTTGTGGACACCTTGTAAAGCGGTTGGTGCCCTTTTTCTGGCCAAGAAAGCTAATATCCGGATAAAAATCGTGTTAAAATTTCAGCCCAATCAGAGTTGCGGATCTCCAGGAATTAAAGAAACAATGAAAGGCCAGAATCTGGGAGCGCTGAAACAGAAGGAAACAGAGAGAGATCCAATCTCGGAGGGGCTCCCTCCCCTCCTCCACTATGAAGGCCAAGGACCAGAGGGAAAGCCCTCCTCCCATCTAGGGGGGAGACCAAGGAAGAAGAAGAAGGAGGGGTGCTCTCTCCCCCTCTCTCCCGGTGGCACCGGAACACCGCTAGAGCCATCATCGTGACAGCGATCTACACCAACAACTTCGCCGCCGTCATCACCAACTCTCTCCCCCTCTATGCAGCCTAGTAACATCTCTTCTCCCCACTGTAATCTCTACTTAAACATGGTGCTCAACACTATATATTATTTCCCAATGATGTACGGGTATCATATGATGTTTGAGTAGATCCGTTTTGTCCTATGGTTGATTGATTATCGTGATTGGTTTGAATTGCATGTTTTATTATTGGTGTTGTCCTATGGTGCTCTCCATGTCGTGCAAGCATGAGGGATCCCCGCTGTAGTGTTTTCAATATGTTCATGATTTGCTTATGGTGGGTGGCGTGAGTGATAGAAGCACAGACCCGAGTAAGTAGGTTGTTTGTGTATGTGAGTAAAGAGGACTTGATACTTTAATGCTATGGTTGGGTTTTACCTTAATGACCTTTAGTAGTTATGGATGTTAGCTAGATTTCCAATCATAAGTGCATATGATCCAAGAAGAGAATGTATGTTAGCGTATGCCTCTCCCTCATATAAAATTGTAATAATGATTACCGATCTAGTTATTGATTTCCTAGGGGCAAATAACTTTCTTGTGACAAAAAGCTCGCTAATAAAACTAACATAGCTATTTCTTTATCTAAACAGCCCCTTGTTTTTATTTACGTGCTCTTTATTATCTTGCAAACCTATCCTACAACACCTTAAAAGTACTTCTAGTTTCATACTTGTTCTAGGTAAAGCGAACATAAATCGTGCGTAGAGTTGTATCAATGGTCGATAGAACTTGAGGGAATATTTGTTCTACCTTTAGCTCCTGGTTGGGTTCGGCACTCTTACTTATCGAAAGAGGCTACAACTGACCCCCTATACTTGTGGGTTATCAAGACATTTCTCTTGCGCCGTTGCCGGGGAGAAATAACGTGGGGTGAATATTCTCGTGTGTGCTTGTTTGCTTTATTCACCAAGTAGATTTTATTTGCTATTATAAGTTGTTCTCTATCTTTAGTTATGGATATGGAACACGAAATACCAAAAAATTAGGTGTACTTGCTACTCATGGAGATGGGGAACCTGCTGAAACCCTCGATGCTCATTATGTGAAAGATATTATGCACTACTTTACTAATCCTGAGAAAACCCCATTCAATTATATAATGGGAGACACATTGGATCAACGTGAATACTTTAGGGATTATCACTTGACTCAAAAAGGGAAACTGATATGGGATCAAATTCATATGTTGCATTGGTATGCTCGGAAACTGTGCTTGAGATATGATTATACTTGTTGCTCTAGGATGAAGGCTCCACACCTTCCCTTTACATGCAAATTTAACGATAATGAAACCTTAGCTTCTTATGCTAATGGTATATATGATTACTATGATGTGCAACGAATAGAAGAATTCGTTGCTTTTAAGGGTGCTTATTAAATTGAATCTTTGTTTGAAAAGTGTGAAAATCTTGATGATGATGTTTACAGACCTAAAAAATATGCTATACTTAAATATTTCTATAAAAATTACGAATACAATGCCGATATTGATGCATTTATTGAGAAAGTCTCTGCTGTCCAAGAAGAGATTATTATTTTGCAGGAAACTATGGAAGACGAAATTGATGACACTGTGAGCTCATTAGATGAAAAAGATGACGAGGAGAGCGAAGAACAAAAGGAGGAAGAGCGGTTAGATACTCGTGCCCACCTTCTAATAAGAGTAACTCTTCAACTCATACATTGTTTAATTTCCCTTCGTGCTTACCGAAGGATGAATGCTATGATAATTGCTATGATCCCTTGGATTCATTTGAAATATCACTTTTGATGAACTTGATGCTTGCTATGCTTATGACCATGATGCCAATATGAATTATGCTTATGGAGATGAACTTTCTATATTTCCTTATGTTAAGAATGTTTTTTTGCTATTGCACCCATACATGATAGTCCTATTATCTTTTTGTATTCTCCCTACTACACTATATCAGACAAGTTTGCCCTCATTAAGGATTATATTGATGGGTTGTGTTTCACTACTACACATGATGATTTTGATATAATATGCATGTGCTTGCTGCTCCTACTTGCAATTATTATGAGAGAGGAACTACATCTCTGCCTCTCTGTGAATACAATAAAATTACAAGAAATTATTTATGCTATGTATTGGCCTTTACTTTGTGTGCACGAATTGTTCTTTTATGACATGCCGATGCATAGGAAGAGAGTTAGACTTTGATATTGCATGATATATGTTACTTTGTGCTCACTACTAAATCACAAATCATTGTTAATTAAAATTGTCTTTGATATACATTGGGATCCGGGTGGATCCATTACTTGAGCACCTTATGCCTAGCTTAATGGCTTTAAAGAAAGTGCTGCCAGGGAGACAACCCGGAAGTTTTAGAGAGTCATTTCATTCTGTTGTTTGCTTTTATATAGTTTAAAAACAAAAAAATAAAGAGGGGAACCTAAATTTTTTCAAAAAGAAAAGTGAAAGTAAGAAAGACGAGCATCGTTGAAGTGGGGGAGCTCCTTGTACTCTGTTCATGCCCATGGAAACTATGCAAACCTTGATTACATAAACTTTTCAACAAAAATAATTATCCCCTTATACAAATAAATAATCCATATGACAACACGATAAGTTTGCGATATTGGTTCTAATAAATAATCCATTTGCGATATTGGTTCCCAATTATTAATAATCTCTTGTTTGTAAGAAGATAAAATCTACATCAAAACTTGTCTCAAATTTGACAAAAAAGTACAATACCACTGTGTATTGGTGTCCATATGACAACACGATAAGTTTCATGAATTTCAACTAAGTTTTGAATGTACTAGATTTTAAAAATCAAGATTCTCAATGTGTGAAATTTCTTGCACGGGGAGTAAACATGCACCCAATGACACACATGTGTTTTTTCAATCCATTTAGGTGCACTGTCATGTGTGCATGTAGCTCAAATCTTATTTTTTTGCATATTATACCCCTATAAAATTAATCAATGTACCAAAACATCTTAATGATCTCTGTTTTTTTTTCAAAATGAAAGCGCCCCTCCTTTGGTAACATATGTTCACCGTGGAAAATTTTAACATGTATCGCAGTTGTGTGTGTGTGCGTCTGGGGGGAGTGTCTGGCAGTACACTACGAGTCGCGAGCCACCGTGTGGGATATATTGGTCGTTTCGTGAGGCAGGTGACACATCAAAGTCGTGAATTTGTTATTTAGAACATTACACAACCCTTTCATACATACATGTTTGGGCCAAATGAGTCGGTGGTTGTCCTACACGACACTCACTCACGTGTGATGCTTTCTATGGGCCCGCAAGGTCGTCATCCATCACTTTGACCTACAGTCGATAGAGAGGTTAATTTGACCAGCAAGGTTAATTCTTTTTTGTTTGTTATACGATGGGAGTCTATAGTATGCATCGAAGAGGGGGAGGGGACCAACATATATACTACGTACGCGTCCATGAACACACCTCACTTAGTGTGGGGACTTTTCATTTTCCGAGGCATATGCCACATCAAAGTTGCGCATTGGATATTCAAACATCACATGACACCCCTTTGGGCCACATGCATGCAGGCGGTGTTTATCCTAGGACAATCACATGTGATGCTTCTGTTTGTGGGCCCACGAGGTCGTGGTCCATGCATGCATCACTTTGACCTACATCGGGAGAGGTTAATTAATTTCACCATCAAGGAGGGTTCTTTTTGGTTTGTATTACGGTAGGAGCATATAGTATGCGTCGAAGAGGGGGAAGGGGACCAGCATATATACTATGCTTCATGAACCTCACTCTATGTGGGGACTTTATGCTTTTCGAGGCAAGTGCCACATCATAGCTGTGCATTTTGGGTATTCAAACATCACAATCACACACACCTCCATACATATGTTTGGCCCACATGCAAGGCGATGGCGGTTGTTGATATGTCCATTTTGCATCATGTTTACCTACGGTTATTTATAATGTTTTTATGCATAATAATGCTTTTTGGAGTAATTCTAATGCCTTTTCTCTCATAATATGCAAGGTTCACACAAAGAGGAAGAATTCCGGTAGTTGGAAATCTGGACCTGAAAAAGCTACGTCAGGCTACCTCTTCTGCACAACTCCAAATGAGCAAAAACTTCACGAGGAATTTTTATGGAGTATATGAGAAATACTGGAGCAAATAACTACCGAAGGGGGCCACCTGGTGAGCACAAGACACCAGGGCGAGCCAGGCCCCCCAAGCGCGCCCTAGTGGGTTGTGCTCAGCGCAGTCCACCTCCAGTGCCCATCTTCTGGTATATAAGTCATTTTGACATAGAAAAAATAGGGATAAGACTTTCAGGATGGAGCACCGCCGTCTCGAGGCGGAACTTGGGCAGGAGCACTTTTGCCCTCCAGCGGAGCGATTCTGTCGGGGAACTTCCCTCCCGGCGGGGGAAATCATATTCACCAGCACCATCTCCTCTCAAACCCTAGTTCATCTCTTGTGTTCAATCTTTGTATCGGAACCTCAGATTGGTACCTGTGGTGACTAGTAGTGTTGATTACACCTTGTAGTTGATCACTATATGGTTTATTTGGTGGAAGATTATATGTTCAGATCCATTATTCTATTTAATAGCCCTCTGATCATGAACATGTTTATCACTTGTGAGTAGTTACTTTTGGTCATGAGGTCACAGGAGAAATCATGTTGCAAGTAATCATGTGAACTTGATATGTGTACGATATTTTGATAATATGTATGTTGTGATTTCCTTAGTGGTGTCATGTTGTAACGCCCTCGATGCGGCTATATCTCCTACGTGTTGAAGCACGATTTAGAGGCATAACTCCATTGAAAGCAATGTCGCAAGTAGGGTAATCTTCACAACAACCCATGTAAATAGATAATAAGGGGAAAGGTACATAGTTGGCTTACACTCGCCACGTCACACAAAGTACATAAATAGCATTACATCATCCAATACACTCATGGTCTGACTATGGTACCAAAATAAAAGATCAACCCCAACATGCGACACGGTCCCGATCGCCCCAACTGGGCACCGCTACTGATCATCAGGGAAAGACACATAGTAACGGCGTGAGTCTTCGTCGAACTCCCACTTGAGCTCAAGCGCATCATCTGGAACGGAGTCATCGGGACTTGCATCTGGTTTGGAAGTAATCTGTGAGTCATGGGGACTCAGCAATCTCGCACCCTCGCGATCAAGACTATTTAAGCTTATGGGTAAGGTAAAAGGTATAATGTGGAGCTGCAGAAAGTGACTAGCATATATGGTGGCTAACATACGCAAATGAGAGCGAGAAGAGAAGGCAAAGCACGATCGATAAAAGTATGATCAAGAAGTGATCCTAGAACAACCTACGTCAAGCATAACTCCAACACCGTGTTCACTTCCCGGACTCCGCCGAGAAGAGACCATCACAGTTACACACGCGGTTGATGTATTTTAATTAAGGTCAACTTCAGGTTTTCTACAACCAGACGTTAACAAATTCCCATCTGCCCATAACCGTGGGCACGGCTTTCGAAAGTTCAATCCCTGCAGGGGTGTCCGAACTTAGCCCATCACAAGCTCTCACGGTCAACGAAGGATAAACCTTCTCCCGAGACATTCCGATCAGACTAGGCATCCTGGTTCTACAAGACAACTCCGACAAGGTAAAACAAATCCAGCAACACCGCCCGAATGTGCCGACAAATCCCGATAGGAGCTGCACATATCTCGTTCTCAGGGCACACTCAGATGAGACATCCTACGAGTAAAACCAAACCTCAAGTTGCCCTGAGGTGGCCCCGCAGTCTGCTCAGTCGGACCAACACTCAGAGGAGCACTGGCCCAGGGGGGGTTTAAATAAAGATGACCCTTGAGTCCACGGAACCCAAGGGAAAAAGAGGCTAGGTGGCGAATGGTAAAACCAAAGTTGGGCATTGCTGGAAGAGTTTTATTCAAGGCGAACTGTCAAGGGGTTCCCATTATCACCCAACCGTGTAAGGAACGCAAAATCCGGGAACATAACACCGATATGACGGAAACTAGGGCGGCAAGAGTGGAACAAAATACTAGGCAAAAGGCCAAGCCTTACACCCTTTACCAAGTATATAGATGCATTAATTAAATAAGAGATATTGTGATATCCCAACAAGTAAACATGTTCCAATAAGGAACAACATCTCCATGTTCCAACAAGGAACAAACTTCATCTTCACCTGCAACTAACAACGCTATAACTGGGGCTGAGCAAAGCGGTAACATAGCCAATCAATGGTTTGCTAGGACCAGGTGGGTTAGAGGCTTGGTTCAATAACATGGGAGGCATGATAAGCAAGTGGTAGGTATCGCATCATAGGCATAGCAAAAGAGCAAGCAACTAGCAAGCAAAGATAGAAGTGATTTCGAGGGTATGGTTATCTTGCCTGAGATCCCGCAAGGAAGAAGAACGAGTCCATGAAGAAGACAAACGAACGTAGTCGAACGGATCCTCACAAACGCGACGTTAACGGAACTAACCCGGAGAAGCAACACCAGAAAGAAGCAAACAACATGGTAAACAACCAACACAAGCATGGCATGATGCACAACCAAGTATGATGCATGTCCGGTTTAAAGAAGCATGGCATGATGCACAACCAAGTATGATACATAACAAAACTATACCATCTAAACAATTTAAATTGGCCGGGTATAATAAACCCGATAGAACCCCATATGCCTTAGTAATTTAAAGCAACAACAATTTAAACATTTTAATTATTGTTATCATGATGCGGATGACATGAACAAGTTTTATGCAATCTTTATTAAAAGTTGACAAGAGCATTATGAAGCATTTGTCATCGTGGCGGAAATGAAAAGGGGTGCCACGGCAACGATAATGAAACGGTGCCACGACAACGATAACGAAACGGTGCCACGACAATGTCCCGGTTTCCGGTAACTCGGTTGAGATGCGGGTGCAACAAGAAAAATGACGGGGGCATGTCATGCAAGGATGGTGGGGTGCTCCCGGATACCGGGTCCCCACGAGTTAGCGGCAAAAGAGGAGGACCGAGCAAGTGACAACTCGGACACAGTGCAGACAACGGGTGCATCTCAAACATCGCAAGCATTCGTTCACGGACGTCGTCTCGGGGTTATACCTTTAGAGCATGCAAAGGGGACGGCTCTCATTCGTAGAGGGAAGTAGGCGTTCTCACGACGGCGGTAGTGGAAGTAGTCATTCTCGCTTCGTAGATGTTCACACTCCGTAGGTGTTCGGGGTCAACAAGGAACTTGCCGTCCACGGGTCTTCGAGGGTCGACGGTACATGTTCTGTAAATGTTCGAGCGACGGTAGTGGTACACATTCACGGAGTAGGTCGTACATGTCGACGGTCTTATCGGAACCTCGTCAACGTTCACGATCCACCTTGGCGATCCGAAGGGGTACTTGGCGTCATGGTACTTGGGTCTTCGGACTTGCCGGTCTCGGTTCTTGCGACGGTAGTTATACAAGGTCGTCGTGGGAGGTAGTGGTACTCGCGAACTTGTCGAATCCACGGCGACGGTTGTGGAACCTCACGGATTCGTGGTCTCCGGGCGGTCCCGGTCTTGACGGTGGGGTACTTGACGCATCCCGGATATGTAGTCGTACACGGTGTTACATGTAGCCGAACTTGAGGTGGTCTTGGCGTTGGACTTGCAGCTTTGGACAGAACCATGGCGAGGTTCAACAGCTACCCCACGTCCATGACGAAAAACGGAGCTCGGGCAGAGAGTCGAAGCAGCTAGCAGGGGCGTGTGTGGAGCAACAACATAACACCAGCAAAGGCCATGGCGACATGAAGCCTTGGGCGCCATCGGGGTGGAAGGATGCGGTTCCTGCCAAGCTCTCGAAGGGGCCGGCCATGGAGGCAGGAAGGTGACGACGCTGGGGATCGATACTGGGGCTCCGACGAACTCCGGCAACGCAGACGATGAAGGGAGCGAGCGGCGCGAGGCTCCTGCTGGGCGCTCGATGTGGCGCAGGCACACCGGAGCCACCAGACAAGATGCAGGTCACCAAGAGGTTCGGCAGGGGCACGATGGCCATGGAGGTGGGGCTCAGCACGGCGGCAGAGCGGCGACGACTGCAGGGCGCCGGCGGCAGGGCACCATGGCCGCCTGAAGAGGAAGGAGGGCGGCGCAGGTTGGTAGAGGAGGGCGACTCGCGTCCTCGGGGTTCCCTGCTCGCGAGCACAAGGGCGCAGGAGGATGGCCGGGGTGCACGAGGGCATCGGGTGCAGGCGCGAGATCGAGAGGAGAGGAAGGGGATCGTGGGAGAAGGGTGGCTGCGGAAGGGAAGAGAGGAGGAGATGGGATCGGGAGAGGAGTCGGGAGCGGTCTCCCTGGCGGCGCTGGGAGAGATCGAGAGGGAGAGGGATGGGCATCGAGGGAACGGGCTCAGGAAGGCTAGGGTTAGGAAAGGAGACTGGGCCTTAGGAAAATGGGACGAAGCGGTGGAGGGCGCTGGTTGTCCGGCCTGGTAGAGCTGGCAGGGACGCTGGGCTCTCCACTCCCTCTCTCATCTCTTAAACTATCCTTTTCCATTTAAAAACAAAATAGAATAGAGAAAGAAAAGAAAGAGGAGGAAGGGGTGGAATCTGGGCATGGGGATAATATTCCGGACTCGCAAAAATGTGTATGATCCAAGAAAAATGGAGTGGCCATTTTTCAAAGTTTAAATTCACACTAATTTATTTGAATTCAAATGGTTCGAATAGGAAGTGAGGGTTAGGAAGGTCCAAAAATGTTCGAATTTTTGGTGGAGCTCCGGAAAATGATGAGAGAATATATGGCAAGGTTTGAGGAGCAACTCGAAGCATAAAAGACTTGAGAGTTACATTGCATGTGCGTCACGGTAACTCCACAAGAATGGAAATATTTATAATAGCTCCCTAATATCGGGAGCATATGTTATAAAGAGAATCACCATGTGAATTCCCTCGATTTAAATGGACCGAAAATCCATGCAATTTATTTAGTGAGATGCAAAAGACTTATGACATGATGACATGATGCAATGCACAAATAAATGGGCGGGCACAAATGAAACTCACGGCAAAACCCGGAACACATGGAAGTCTTCTCGAGCATCGGTCTCGGGGCGTCACACATGTGAACGTCGACTACATGAAACTTCACCATATTTGGGCCTAAGGGAGTGCATTGTGGAATAGTTATTAGATGATGTGTTGCGAGAGTGACGGAAGCTTAAACCCTAGTTTATGCGCTATTCTGTAAGGGATCGATTGGATCCAAAAGTTTAATGTTATGGTTAGAATTTATTCTTAATACTTTTCTCGTAGTTGTGGATGCTTGTGAGGGGGGTAATCATAAGTAGGAGGATTGTTCAAGTAAGAATAACACCTAAGCATCGGTCCACCCACATATGAAATTATCAAAGTAGTGAACACAAATCGAACCAACATGATGAAAGTGACTAGATGAAATTCCAGTGTGCCCTCAAGAACGCTTTGCTTATCAAAAGAGGCTGTTTTGGCCTGTCCTTTGCCTCAAAAGGAGTGGGCTACCTTGCTGCACTTTTGTTACTATTACCATTACTTACTTGTTACAAATTATCTTGCTATCAAACTACTCATTACTTATAATTTCAGTGCTTGTAGACATTACCTTGCTGAAAACCACTTGTAATTTCCTTTTGCTCCTCGTTGGGTTTGACACTCTTACTTATCGAAAGGACTACGATTGATCCCCTATACTTATGGGTCATCAAGGCTCTTTTCTGGCACCGTTGCCGGGGAGGGAAGCGCTCTTGGTAAGGAAAAATTTATTACTACGTGCTGAAGTTTATTCACTTGTTACTATGGAGAACAATCCTTTGAGGGGTTTGTTCGGGGTATCATCACCTCGATTGGAACCACAATTAGTTTCCCCTCAACCCACTGCACCTACTGAAAATACTAAATATGAAATTCCTTTGGGTATGATAGAACAACTGCTAGCTAATCCTTATGTAGGAGATGGAACCGAACATCCTGATATGCACTTGATATATGTGGATGAAATTCGTGGATTGTTTAATCTTGCAGGTTTACTCGGAGATGAAGCTAAGACAAAGGTTTTCCCTTTATCTTTGAAAGGAAAAAACATTGTCATGGTATAGGCTATGTGATGATATTGGATCTTGGAATTGGAATCGATTGAAATTGGAGTTTCACCAAAAAATTATCTTATGCATCTAGTTCAACGTTGATCGGAATTATATATATAATTTTTGGCCTTGTGAAGGAGAAAGTATCGCTCTAGCTTGGGGGAGGCTTAAGTCAATGCTATATTCATGCCCCAATCCTAAGCTCTCAAGAGAAATTATCATTCAAAATTTTTATGCTCGGCTTCCTCATGATGATCGAACCATGCTTGATACTTCTTGTACTGGTTCCTTTATGAAGAAGACTATTGAATTCCGGTGGAATCTTTTGGAAAGAAATAAACGCAACTCTGAAGATTGGGAACTCGACGAAGGTAAAGAGTGATGTATTAAGCTTAAGTTCGATTGTGTTAAATGTTTTATGAATACCGATGATTTTCAATAGTTTAGCACTAAATATGGACTAGACTCTGAGATAGTTGCATCCTTTTGTGAATCTTTTGCTACTCATGTTGATCTCCCTAAGGAGAAGTGGTTTAAATTTCACCCACCAATTAAAGAAGAAATAAAAGAACCGGTACTAGGTAAAGATGAAACTATCATATACAATGTTGATCAAGTTGTTCCTACTGCTTACATCGAGAAACCACCATTTCCTGTTAAGATAAAAGAACATGCTAAGGTTTCAACTGTGGTCAATAAAAGTTATATTAGAACACCTAAACTAGCTGAACAAATCAAAGTAGAACCTAGTGTTGCTATGGTTAAGGATATCCTGGTTGAAAATATAGATGTGCATGTTATTTACTTCTATGATGAAGCTGCTAGAATTGCCAAACCTGATGAAAAATATAAACATATACCTGTTGTCCCAGTTAAGATAGGAGATCACTGTTATCATGGTTTATGTGACATAGCTGCTAGCATGAGTGCTATTCCTTTTACTTTATATCAAGAAATTATGAATGACATAGCACCCACTGAGATAGAAGACATAAATGTTATTATTAAACTTGCTAATAAAGACACCATCACACCTCTTGGGATTGTTAGAGATGTTGAAGTCTTGTGTGGGAAAATAAAATACCCTACCGATTTTCTTGTTCTTGGTTCCCCACAGGATGACTTTTGTCCCATTATCTTTGGTAGACCTTTCTTGAACACCGTTAATGCTAAAATAGATTGTGTGAAACAAACATTTGGTGTTAGTTTTGGTGATGAGTATCATGAGTTTAATTTTTCCAAGTTTATTAGAAAGCATCATAAGAAAGAATTGCCTAGTAAGGATGAAATTATTGGTCTTGCTTCTATTGTTGTACCTCCTACTGATCCTTTAGAACAATATCTGCTAGACCATAAAAATGATTTGCATATGCATGAAAGAAATGAAATAGATAGAATCTTGTTCGAACAAGAACCTCTGCTTGAGCACAATTTGCCTATAGAAACTATAGGAGGTCCTCCTCCACCTAAAGGTGATCATGTGTTTGAATTAAAATAGTTACCGACACTTCGGAATATGCTTATCTCAATTGGAAAAAGACTTATCCTATTATTATTAGTGCTAACCTTTCAGAACATGAAGAAGGAAGAATATTAAAGGTTCTGAAGAAGCACCGAGTTGCTATTGGGTATATTCTTGATGATTTAAAGGGCATAAGTCCCACTCTATGTTAGCACAAGATTAATATGGAACCTGATTCTAAACCCGTTGTTGATCACCAACGTCGCTTAAATCCGAAGATGAAAGAAGTGGTAAGAATGGAAATATTAAAACTTCTGGAAGCAGGTATAATCTATCCTATAGCTGATAGTAGATGGGTAAGTCTTGTCCATTGTGTCCCTAAGAAAGGAGGTATTACAGTGGTTCCTAATGATAAGAATGAACTTATTCTACAAAGAATTGTTACAGGCTA
Organism: Triticum aestivum; assembly: GCF_018294505.1. NCBI lineage: Eukaryota > Viridiplantae > Streptophyta > Magnoliopsida > Poales > Poaceae > Triticum > Triticum aestivum. The sequence continues at coordinate 219,516,773 of NC_057809.1, forward strand.
TAGAATGGTAATTGATTTTAGAAAATTAGACAAAGAAACTAGAAAGGATCATTACCCTCTGCCTTTTATTGATCAAATGCTAGAAATATTATCTAAGCACACACATTTTTGCTTCCTTGATGGATATTCTAATTTTTCACAAATACCTATTTCTCAACCTATTCAAGAAAAGACCACTTTTTGTAGCGATCCGACCTCAGATGGTCAAGTCTCTGTGCTTCAGTGTCATCCCTGGATCGGTAATGCTGACACACACAGTACTCGAATGATTTATAACAGAGTAGCAATCACACACTTATTACATCAAATGTCTCAAGAGAGAACTTATTACAATAATATGGCTTAAGGCCATCTAATACGATAACAGTGGAAGGCTTGGAAGATAAGGTGAGTCCATCAACTCCAACGGCATAGCTGAGCTGCACGGCAACGACCTAACGTACCTTACTTCTCGTCTGAAAAGTCTGCAACATAATACATTGCAGCCCGAAAACGGGTCAGCACACGGAATATGCTGGCAACATAACACAATAAAGCAAGAACAAAATAATGCTATCACTATATGCATATATGGCTGGTGGAAAGCTCTATGGTTTATAGTTTTTGCGAAAAGCCAATTTTTCCCTACAACAAAGGAATTGATTTTAATTTTACTATCATGGTAGTTGAAACATCATTGAGAAGGTTCCTCCAACTCAATCCCAATTAAAGTGATTAACAACCCAACAATATTAATTAAACATGATGAGATACATGTGATAACCCAAGTACTAGATACTCAAGAATTGTCCACAACCGGGGACACGACTAACCATGATTAGATTGTACACTCTGCAGAGGTTTGTGCACTTTTCCCCACAAGACTCGATATCCTCCGTTGGGTTTCTCGCACTATAGGGTGTTTGAGAAATGAATGACCGAGACACAGTCTTTCAGAAACATTAACTCTCTACTCCGGACAGACCATACCAAACCTACATCCCACTACCTGCTGATCTGCCTTTTCAAGAGCTTCACGTAACTTACTCAACTATGCTAGAGCCCATAATAGCTCGTGGCTGCACACAGAAGTTTCTAGCATGAATCATCTCAGTTCCCTTTGAGCCTGGGTGGCAGTCCATAGGAAGATCACACGGGTACTCCGGGATTTCCAAAAAAATACAGGCAACACTGGGTACTCCAGGTGCCTCAATCCACCCAGTTGTTTGATTAAGTTGCCACCTTAAGTTGAACCATTAATTTAACAATCTCACATCTGTCATGGATTTCACTCAAACCCAACCCACGTCTATGAGCATAGCATAGCATAGTAATATAAGCAACACATAGAGTAACTCCCAAGGGTTTGAATGTAATAGGGCAATAGGTTCTACCTCATCAACTACTTCCCAACCCACAAGTTAATGACATCCTAATCATGCAACATTTGAGGATTGGAACTAATGCATAAAAACTGGGTGATAAAGGGGTATGACAAAGTGTTACTTGCCTTGCTGACGATCTGCGAAACCTAGGGACTCGTAGTAGCACGCATCGCACTCCAGGTGTTCTATCGCAAGCAAACAATAGCATAGATAAGTAACAAGCAACGATGCACAAGCAAAACTCAAATAAAAGAGGTTGGCCAGAAAGTTCAAATTAAGAACTCTGGTTCGCAAAAAGAATCAAATCAAATGGAGCAACGAAACTCAAATGGCGAAAGAAAAAGCTTTGTTTACTAATCTGAAACTAGGTCAATTTTTTACAGTAGAGAAAACTTGTTTGAGTTGCTTAAACGGAAAGAGGGTTTCGAGATGAAAATCTAGGCGCTTGAATCGCCTGATTCCGACTAAGGAGTGAAAAGATAAACAGAAACTAATATCGGATCAGAAATCGCGATCAGAGAAAATCACGGAATAAATCCGATAAAAGAAAACCGACGAACAGACTAACGAACGAGCGTTCATTAGCTGTATCTAACGGGCGAAGAACCGTTCGTTAACACGAACATTCGGACGAACGTCCGCTAATTAGAAGAACCAAGAAAAACCGGCGAATCCGAAAAAAACGGAACTAGGGTTTCTAAAAAAACTGAATGGTTTTATAAAAAAACCGGTGGCGGAGTCCGGCGACTCCCTCCGGTGAGAGGTCCAGCGAGGCAAGGTGCGGCGGCAGAGCGGCGGCTCACGGGGGGGGGGGGGGGCGGCGGCGTTCGGCGGCGGCGGCTAGGCGCGGGGCGGGGGGCTTGGCGCCGGGCGGCGGTGGCTGTGAGGGTGGGTGCTCGGGCAGCATGTATATAAAGGGGCGGGGCGGGGCGGCTTGGAGGAGGGGCCAAGGCGGCGGCGGTGGAGTCCAGCTCGGACTCCTTGTTCATCGTCTAAAAAAATATTTAGAACGAGATGAACATTTTCTTGGCCCTAAAATGCAATTTTGAAAACGTGCAATTTTTTCTAATGCAAACAAAATTGCAATAAAGTCCAAATAAAACAATTATTTGGTTTTAATATTTTTCCTCCAATATTTCAATTATCTTGGAGAAGTCATATTATCTCCTCTCATATATTTTATTGTGAAATATTTTTGGAGAGAAAATAATTAAAACCAAAAATCCTCGTTTTCAAGATTTGATAAAGATCAAATTTGAAAACCGGGAAATCCCCAACTCTCTCCGAGGGTCCTTGAGTTGCTTAGGATTTCGAGGATCGCGAGACGAAATGCGAATAAAATATGATATGCATGGATGACTATGTATAACATTCCAAATTGAAAATTTGGGATGTTACAAACCTCCCCCCCTTAAGATGAATCTCGCCCTCGAGATTCGGGTTGGCTAGAAAATAGGTGCGGGTGGTCTTTGCGGAGATCAACCTCTCATTCCCAGGTGGCTTCATTCTCGGTATGGTGGCTCCACTGAACTTTACAAAACTTGATAACCTTACTGCGGGTGATTCTTCTGGCAAACTCAAGAATCTTAACTGGTTTCTCATCATTAGTCAAATCACTGTCCAACTGAATCGCCTCCAGGGGTACTGTATCTCTTAGCGGTACATCTGCCATCTCAGCATGACACTTCTTCAGCTGTGAAACGTGAAACACATCATGAACTCCTGACAATCCCTCGGGTAACTCCAACTTGTAGGCAACTTCTCCCATCCGTTCCAAAATACGATACGGTCCTACAAATCTCGGGGCTAACTTTCCCTTAACTCCAAAACGTTTCACTCCTCGCAAGGGTGATACTCGCAGATATGCTTGATCTCCAAATTCATAGGTTACCTCCTTGCGTTTTGAGTCAGCATAACTCTTCTGCCCAGTTAAACTTAGTATCCTTCTTCAACAGTTCAGTCATTGGCTTTGCAATCTTGGAAAAATTCTCGATGAATCTCCGGTAGTATCCTGCGAGTCCAAGAAAACTGCGGATCTCGCTAACTAAAGTGGGTGCCAACCATTCAGTGACTGACTGAATTTTGCTGGGGTCTACTGCTATACCTTCTCCCGATATAACATGTCCAAGGAACCCGACTTCCTTCAACCAAAATTCACATTTGCTAAACTTAGCATACAAATGGTGTTCCCTGAGTTTCTCGAGAACTAAGCGCAAATGCTCCTTGTGCTCCTCCTCGTTCTTCGAGTATACCATAATATCATCAATAAACACCACAACAAACTTGTCCAAATACTCCATGAACACCTTGTTCATCATGCTCATGAAATAGGCAGGGGCGTTAGTCAGTCCAAATGACATGACTGTGTACTCGTATAATCCATATCGTGTTTTGAACGCTGTCTTCGGTATGTCCTTCTATCGTATCTTCAACTGATGATACCCCGATCACAAATCGATCTTCGAAAACACTTTAGCTCCTTGCAACTGATCAAACAGATCATTGATCATCGGCAGTGGGTACTTGTTCTTAATCGTCACTTCATTTAATGCTCGATAATCAACAACCATCCTCAGGGATTTATCCTTCTTCTCAACCAAAAGTACTGGAGCTCCCCAAGGTGATGAACTTTGTCAGATGTATCCTTTCTCCAATAACTCCTTGATCTGTTTCTTAATTTCTTCCAGATCATTTGCGGGCATCCGATAGGGTCTCTTGGATATTGGTCCTGTACCTGGCAACAACTTTATCAAAAACTCAATGTCTCTATCCGGTGGCATGCCTGGTAACTCCTCTGGAAAAACATCCGGGTAATCCTTCACTACAGGCACTTCCTCCTGAACAACTCCCATAAGGGCATTCACTTGACTCCTCCTAGGCACATGCCTAGATACATACTTAATCCTTTTTCCTTCCGGGGTGGTGAGATAAATCGATTTACTAGCACAGTCAATGCTTCCTCCAAACTTTGACATCCAGTCCATACCCAATATCACATTCAGTCCTTGTGACTCCAAGATAATTAGGTCGGACGGAAAAACATGTGTACCAATGGTTAAGGGTATCTGGTCACACCATCGGCTGGCCATATACTCTGCTTCGGGTGAACTTACTAAAAGAGGGGTCCTAAGGGTTTGGGTTGGTAGTTTAAACTTATCCACGAATCCCCTTGATATGTATGAATGCGATGCACCAGTATCGAAAAGAACAAGAGCGGTAAATGACTTAACCAAAAACTTATCTATTACTGCGTCCGGCTGCTCTTCAACCTCCTCCACGTTAACGTGGTTCACTTGTCCTTTGTTGAATGGATTTGGCTTCTTCCCAGCGCTCCCATTTCCATTTCCATTTTTTCCTTCAGGGCACTCCATGGCGTAGTGTCCAGTCTTCCCGCACTTGAAACAAGTAACATGACTTAAGTCCCTTTTGGCGGGTGTGGCTGGGTTGGGTGGTTATGATTATTGTTGGTTCCGTTCCCATTCCCATTCTTAGAACCATTGCGGTTATGCGATCCTCCTCCAGTGTGGTTGTGACCTCCATGGTTATGAACAAGTCCTCCCGAGTTCGGGGTTAGGCGAGGTTTCTGCTGAGCTCCTGAGTTATACTTCCCTTGTCCATACTTCCTCTTGCAGCTCTCAATCTGTTGCTGCTTCCCTTCAATCATAAGAGCCTTGTCTACCAACTCCTGGTAGTTGTTGAAGGTTGCTACCATCAACTGCATTCTCATCTCATCATTCAGCCCTTCCATAAACTTCTCCTGCTTCGCGGCATCTGTGGCCACATCATCAGGGGCATAGCGAGATAACTTGCTAAACTCATGCACGTACTGAGCCACAATACGGTTCCCCTGGCGTAGGTTGCGGAACTCCCGCTTCTTCATTTGCATAGCTCCAGTGGAGACATGGTTTGTGCGGAAAGCTTGCTGAAACTAGTCCCAAGTGACATTGGCTATAGGAAAAGTGGCTGTGTAATTCTCCCACCATGAGGCTGCTGGTCCATCCAATTGATGTGCGGCAAAGCGCACTCTCTCAGCATCTGTGCAACCTGCGGTGGTCAACTCCCTTCCAAATGCGGCGCAGCCAATCGTCTGCAACTATGGGCTCGGTGCTACTGGAAGACACTGGCGGCTGTAACCTTAGAAAACGGGCTAGGTTGTCCACGGGTGGCGGGTTGTTGTTGTTCTTGGTGCCCTGATTCTGAACTAGCAATTGCATCATCGTATTCTGCTGTTGGATCAACTGGGTGAGCTCCGGTGGGAAGGCAAAACCGGGGTCACGTCTCGGAGGCATCTGAGGGCTTAGATGGAAAAGATTTAGAATAGAAAAGAGGTCTAATGAAAAAACACTACCCATATGCACATGAGACAAACACAATCATTTCACTCAATCAATCAAGCAAGGGCATACAAATGATCTAGAACTATCGCACAAGTCCTCAACTACTACTAAATACATGGGGGAATACTAGTGATATATGGTAGTCATCTAGAAATTTTGATCGGTGGAAGACTCCATGACGTCTGCTCCAGCTTCGTCTTCATAGTCATCATCACTAGGATCGGAATCGGTGTCATCGATGATCATGTAGTTGTCCGGGCAAGTGGGATCTTCGTCTTCGTCTCCCGGTGCTGGTCCTCCCATGAATACTCCGATCTTCTTGACTAGGTCGTCGTTCTTCTCCAGTAGTGTCTTGATTTCCTCCTGATATCCATCACGTGTAAACTTGAGTTCTTCCTCCAGTTCGATGATTCTAGTCTTCGCCTTCTTTAAGTCCATCATGTCCGTGCACATCTGGTTTTCCTGACGTCAGATGTGCTGGTTTAACTCCTGGATGAAAGCTGCAATGGATCTATCCTTCCTAGTGCTGATTACTTCCCATTGCTCGTCTTGGCGCCCACATATTTGGTAAATAGTGTCCTTAAGCTCCCTGTTGTAAACTTCTCCAATGCGTCCAATGGTAATGTGGGCTGCCATGCTCTTGCCTAGACTCCAGGTGGGTGCTTCGAAAGAAAACAATATGGGTTTAGAAGTTGGCGAGAATGTCCTTCCTAGAACTTGTACTTGAATCATCCAGCGCTCCTCTTCAGGTAAAGTGGCGTTGTATGTCCCGGTGAAGCTTGGTATTCCAATGTTCAAGTACCTAGTGACTTCCTTCAAGTGACGTCCAAAAGGTGTGTCTTCATCCGGTTGTGCAAACTTGTTCCTCATCTCCGTCATCCTAAAGAGTAGAAAATGGAGAGGAGTCAGAAATGAGAAGAGAGGTGTGACCTAGGGTTTATCTTAGTGGTTGTGTCCTACACTCAGCGTGTGCTCTGATACCATCTTGTAGCGACCTGACCTCAGATGGTCAAGTCTCTGTGCTTCAGTGTCATCCCTGGATCGGTAATGCTGACACACAGTACTCAAAGGATTTATAACAGAGTAGCAATCACACATTTATTACATCGAATGTCTCAAGAGAGAACTTATTACAATAATATGGCTTCAGGCCATCTAATACGATAACAGCGGAAGGCTTGGAAGATAAGGTGAGTCCATCAACTCCAATGGCATAGCTGAGCTGCACGGCAACGACCTAACGTACCTTACTTCTCTTCTGAAAAGTCTGCAACATAATACGTTGCAGCCTGAAAACGGGCCAGCACATGGAATATGCTGGCAACATAACACAATAGAGCAAGAACAAAATAATGCTACCACTATATGCATATATGGCTGGTGGAAAGCTCTATGGTTTATAGTTTTTGCGAAAAGCCAATTTTTCCCTACAACAAAGGAATAGATTTTAATTTTACTATCATGGTAGTTGAAACTTCATTGAGAAGGTTCCTCCAACTCAATCCCAATTAAAGTGATTAACAACCCAAAAATATTAATTAAACATGATGAGATACATGTGATAACCCAAGTACTAGATACTCAAGAATTATCCATAACCGGGGACACGGCTAACCATGATTAGATTGTACACTCTACAGGGCTTTGCGCACTTTTCCCCACAAGACTCGATATCCTCCGTTGGATTTCTCACACTACAGGGTGTTTGAGAAACGGATGACCGAGACACAGTCTTTCAGAAACATTAACTCTCTACTCCGGACAGACCATACCAAACCTACATCCCACTACCTGCTGATCTGCCTCTTCAAGAGCTTCACGTAACTTACTCAACTATGCTAGAGCCCATAATAGCTTGTGGCTGCACATGGAAGTTTCTAGCATGAATCATCTCAGTTCCCTTTGAGCCTGGGTGGCGGTCCATAGGAAGATCACACGGGTACTCCGGGATTTCCAAAAAAATATAGGCAACACTGGGTACTCCAGGTGCCTCAATCCACCCAGTTGTTTGATTAAGTTGCCACCTTAAGTTGAACCATTAATTTAACAATCTCACATCTGTCATGGATTTCACTCAAACCCAAACCACGTCTATGAGCATAGCATAGCATAGTAATATAAGCAACACGTAGAATAACTCCCAAGGGTTTGAATGTAATAGGGCAATAGGTTCTACCTCATCAACTACTTCCCAACCCACAAGTTAATGACATCCTAATCATGCAATGTTTGAGGATTGGAACTAATGCATAAAAACTGGGTGATAAAGGGGTATGATCAAAGTGTTACTTGCCTTGCTGACGATCTGCGAAACCTAGGGACTCGTAGTAGCACGCTTCGCACTCCGGGTGTTCTATCACAAGAAAACAATAGCATACATAAGTAACAAGCAACGATGCACAAGCAAAACTCAAATAAAAGAGGTTGACCGGAAAGTTCAAATTAAGAACTCTGGTTCGCAAAAAGAGTCAAATCAAACGGAGCAACAAAACTCAAATGGCAAAAGAAAAAGCTTTGTTTACTAATCTGAAACTAGGTCAAATTTTACATTAGAGAAAACTTGTTTGAGTTGGTTAAACGGAAAGAGGGTTTCGAGATGAAACTCTAGGCGCTTGAATCACCTGATTCCAACTAACGAGCGAAAAGATAAACAGAAACTAAGATCGGATCAGAAATCGCGATCAGAGAAAATCGCAGAATAAATCCGATAAAAGAAAACTGACAAACAGACTAACGAACGAGTGTTCGTTAGCTGTATCTAACGGGCGAAGAACCGTTCGTTAACACGAACCTTCGTACGAACGTCCGCTAACTAGAAGAACCGAGAAAAACCGGCGAATCCAAAAAAACGGATCTAGGGTTTCCAAAAAACCGAATGGTTTTATAAAAAAACCGGTGGCGGAGTCCGGCGACTACCTCCGGCGAGAGGTTCGGCGAGGTGAGGTGTAGCGGCGGAGCGGTGGCTCGTGGGGGCGTTCGGCGGCGGTGGCGCTCGGCGGCGGCGGCGGTGGCTAGGCGCGGCGCGGGCGGCGGGGCTTGGCGCGGGGTGGCGGTGGCTGTGGGGGTGGGGGCTCGGGCGGTGCGTATATAAAGGGGCCCGGCAGGGCGGCTTGGAGAAGGGGCCAAGGCGGCGGCGATAGAGTCTGGCTCGGACTCCTTGTCAGAGTCGGCGGCGGCGGCGCGCGCGCGGGGAAGGCGGCGGCGGCGGCGGCCTGGCTCGGCTGGTCCTTAGGCCTAGTCGGGCGCGGGAACTTTTTTTTTAATAATTTCGCCGACCGAAATAAATCCTAAAAAAATAAATAAAAAAAACTAAAAATGCCAAAATAAGTTTTCACTATCTAAATAAAATATTTAGAACGGGAGGAACATTTTCTTGGCCCTAAAATGCAATTTTGAAAACGTGCAATTTTTTTAATGCAAACAAAATTGCAATAAAATCCAAATAAAACAATTATTTGGTTTTAATATTTTTCCTCCAATATTTCAATTATCTTGGAGAAGTCATATTATCTCCTCTCATATATTTTAGTGTGAAATATTTTTCGAGAGAAAATAATTAAAACCAAAAATCCTCGTTTTCAAGATTTGATAAAGATCAAATTTGAAAACCGGGAAATCCCCAACTCTCTCCATGGGTCCTTGAGTTGCTTAGGATTTCGAGGATCGCGAGACGAAATGTGAATAAAATATGATATGCATGGATGACTATGTATAACATTCCAAATTGAAATTTTGGGATGTTACACTTTTACTTGTCCTTTTGGAACTTATGCTTATATAGACGCATGCCTTTTGGTTTATGCAATGCACCTGCTACCTTTCAAAGATGTATGACTTCTATATTCTCTAACGTTTGTGAAAAGATTGTTCAGGTTTTCACGGATGACTTTTCTGTTTATGGGAAGTCTTTTGATGATTGTTTAAGCAATCTTGATCGAGTTTTGTAGAGATGTGAGCAAACAAATCTTGTCTTGAATTGGGAGAAGTGCCACTTTATGGTTAACAAAGGTAGTGTTTTGGGACATAAAATTTCTGAAAGAGGTATTGAGGTGGACAAAGCTAAGGTGGATGCAATTGAGAAAATACCATGTCCTAAAGATATCAAAGGTATTCGTAGTTTCCTTGGCCATGTTGATTTCTATAGGAGATTTATCAAAGAATTTTCTAAAATTTCTAGGCCTCTTAAAAATCTTTTGCAAAAGGATATTCCTTTTGGTTTTGATGATGTTTGTTTAGAAGCCTTCGAAATACTCAAGAAAGCCTTAATTTCTGCACCTATTGTTCAACCACCTGATTGGAACTTGCCTTTTGAAATTATGTATGATGTTAGTGATTATGTTGTTGGTGATGTTCTAGGACAAAGAGTTGATAAGAAACTGAATGTTATTCACTACACAAGTAAAACTCTAGACAGTGCACAAAGAAATATGCTACTACTGAAAAAGAATTTCTAGAAGTGGTGTTTGCTTGTGATAAATTTATATCCTATATTTTAGATTCAAAAATAATTGTTCACACTGATCATGCTGCTATTAAATATATTATGGAAAATAAAGACGCCAAACCTAGGCTTATTCGATGGGCTCAATTGCTACAAGAATTTCATTTGCATATCACTCATAGAAAAGGTGCGGAGAACCCCGTGGCTGATAACTTGTCTAGGCTTGAAAATATTCTTGATGACCCACAACCTATTAATGATAGCTTTCCCGATGAGCAGTTAGCTGCAATAAATGTTTCTAATAGTACACCTTGGTATGCTGATTATGCTAATTATATTGTTGCTAAATACATACCCCGTAGCTTTACATACCACCAAAAGAAAAAAATCTTCTATGATTTAAGACATTACTTTTGGGATGACCGACATCTTTATAAAGAAGGAGTAGAACGTATTATTAGACGTTGTGTACCAAAGCATGAACAGGAAAAAATCCTACGGAAATGTCACTCCGAAGCTTATGGGGGACATCATGCGGGAGACAGAACTCCTCACAAGGTATTGCAATCTAGGTTCTATTGGCCTACTCTCTTCAAGGATGCTCGTAAGTTCGTCTTATCTTGTGATGAATGTCAAAGAATAGGTAATATTGGTAAGCGTCAAGAAATGCCTATGAATTATTTACTTGTTGAACCATTTGATGTTTGGGGATTTGATTACATGGGGCCTTTTCCTTCCTCTAATGGGTATACTCATATTTGGGTTTCTGATGATTATGTTACTAAGTGGGTAGAAGCTATTCCAACTAGTAGTGTTGATCACAACACCTCTATTAAAATGCTTAAAGAGGTTATTTTCCCAAGTTTTGGAGTCCCTAGATATTTAAGGACTGATGGTGGTTCACACTTTATTCATGGTGCTTTCTGCAAAATGCTTGCCAAGTATGATGTTAACCATAGAATTGCATCACCCTATCATCCCCAGTCTAGTGGTCAAGTTGAAATTAGCAATAGAGAAATAAAATTAATTTTACAAAAGACTGTCAATAGGTACCAGAAGAATTAGTCTAAGAAATTAGATGATGCACTTTGGGTTTATAGAACATCATATAAAAATCCTATGGGTATGTCTCCTTATAAAATATTTTATGGAAAAGCTTGTCATTTGCCTCTTGAGTTAGAACATAAAGCTTATTGGGCAATTAAAGAAATAACCTATGATTTCAAACTTGCTGGTGAGAAGAGGTTATTTGATATTAGCTCATTAGATGAATGGAGAACCCAAGCTTATGAAAATGCCAAGTTATCTAAAGAAAAAGTTAAAAGATGGCATGAGAAAAGAATCCAAAAGCGTGAGTTCAAAGCTGGAGAATATGTTCTTTTGTACAACTGTCGTTTCAGATTCTTTGCAGGAAAACTCCTCTCCAAATGGGAAGGACCCTATGTTATCGAGTAGGTTTATTGATCTGGAGCTATCAAAATAAATAATGCCGAAGGTACTAACCCGAAGGTACGCCCATTAATGTTGAAAGCAATATTATCCAAACTATGACTCCGGAAGAACACATAAAAGAAACTTTCTTGAACACTCTAGAATCATGAAAAAAGGAGGTACGTGATACGGTAAGTAAACAGACTCCGAAAAATCTAAAAAATATTTTCTGTCCGTTTTGGAATATAACAAAAATTAGGAAAATAAGAAACAACCAGGAAGGCACCCCTGGTGGGCACAAGACAACAGGCGCGCCCAGGTGGGTTGTGCCTACCTCGGGTACCTTTCGGGCTCCGTTTTTCTTCCGTTTGCTTGTTTCCCAAGCTAAAAAATCTTTATATACCCCCCGAATCTATTGACCTCCTTCTCGCGGAGAAATCTTCTGTTTTCTTTTCTCGCCGTTTTCCAAACAGATCTATAAATATGTCATCCGAAGACTCGAAGGGTGAGAGCTATGTTGATGATTATATTGCAAACCCTAAGGTTTATGGGGGATGTGGAGCACTATAGCTGGACTTTGGCGGAAGAAGAGGACTATGATCCTAAAAGGGAGGAGGAGACGATCTCAGACGAGTATGAAGCCCCATTTCCTCAACCACGGGAGATGCACATTGAATTTAAGAAATCGAGTCTCCCCAAAAGAACAAAAAAGCCTAAGATCCAGTTTATCCCCTTTCGTCTTTTGCAGGAAAACAAGCAAGATTGATGCAAAAAGGAATTGGAGCTTTAGCAGGAGATAGGTGAATTGAAGGAGGAGAATTTCATCCTGAAGCGTAAGCTAAGGAAGAAAGACAAACCCTCTACATCATCACCACCACCTCCTTCTTCATCAGCAAAAGAAAATTGAGTATTGGGTATAGGCACTCCCCTTGTCTTGCGCCAAGCTTGGGGGAGGTGCCCGGTATCGTATCACCTCCACTATATTTTGCATTTATTTACCTTAGTTCGATCCATAGTTATCTTTTGCTTTAGATGAATAAAAGTTTAGTTTGATCCTTTCTTTTCGAGAGTTTGCTTCGTGTTCTACCTTTGTAATCGTGTGCGAAATATATAATAAAGTATAGTTTGAGTTTTGCTTTCTTTACTTTCATGTTTCAAAAAAAGAAAGGAAATAAATGAAAAAAAAGATCATATGCTAATCTTACGGTGGGTAATGACATCATATAAGGAAAAGTATTAGTAGAAAATTTTATTGGAGATTGACAAACATAGCATTGGTAAATGATGCAATTCATGAAAGAATTAATAAGGGAAGAGAAGATTCACATGCAAATACACTATCTTGGAAATCTTTTGTGATTGTGAGCCCCCGTCAAAATATTATATGCCAAAATTGTCGACACTGGACAAGGAAGACAACATAATGATTTATGTTCTTTCATATTCACGTAGAATTTATATTGTCATAGATCCTTCAACATTTGGTGCTTGCCCCCCATCTTTGCTAGCCAAAAATTCTGCACCAAGTATAGATACTACGTGTGCATCCAAAACCCTTAAACCCAAATCTTATTTTCAAGACTCCACCATACCTACCTAAGGATTGAGTAAGATCCTTCAAGTAAGTTGTCATCAGTGCAATAAGGCAATAAAAATTGCTTCTAAAAGTGTTACATCATTTAGTGAAAGAGAAAATTGAGCGTTGTACGAACTTGTGATGGCAAAGAATAAAAGTGACAGACTGCATAATAAAGGTTGCTATCATAATGGGCAATATAACGTGACGTTATTTTGCACTAAGGGTTTGAGAATACAAACAAAAAGCGCATGGCAACCTCTGCTTCCCTCTGCGAAGGGCCCATCTTTTACTTTTATGTATTTACTTTCATTCAAGAGTCATAGTTTTTCTCTCTATTCCTTTTTATTTTTCTCTTTTGGCAAGCATCATGTGGTGAGGAAAGATCTAAGCACATATATCCAGTTGGATATGGGTAGCATGAGTTATTATTGTTGACATCACCCTTGAGGTGAATACGTTGGGAAGCGAAATTATAATCCCCTATCTTTCTATGCCGGTTGAAATGTTTTTCTCATGTGTATTCGATGAGTGTTAGCAATCAGAGAAGACTATATGATGGTTGAGTATGTGGACTGCCTATAGGCTCTGATACGTGGCCCTTCCTCAAAAGATGATGAATTGTAATTGCAAAGTTGACTAAGAACATAGTTTGTTGGTTTCCAATAGAGTTTATGATTTATACTTCAATGTTGTGATGAATTGTTACTTATTCATGAGAAGTCTATGATAAGAGTTCTATGATAAAAGTTTTATGTTAAAGTTTGTTGTTGTTATAGTAATATACATGATGCTTTTATGTCCGTATTTTGTTTTTATTGACACCTCTCTCTCTAAGCATGTGGACATGTTTTTTTGACTATGTACTTCAAGGCAATAGCCTCACAGCTCTTTATTCAAATAAACCGAAGGAAACAAAAGTACTGTACAAGTCCTTTACAAAAGAAAGAGAAAAACTTACTTACAACCCAAACAGGGCAACAAAAGAAGTTAACTAAGGGAGGTGAGAAATCCAAGTCAGAAGACTATCCTAGAATTTACATTTTATCCTATGAGAGAGCAAAGTTATGTCATGAATAAAATTGTGTCTCCAAGCTCTGAATGTAGGCCTTTCATTCCTAAAACCTTGCCATTCCTTAGAATCCAGATATTCCAAGCAGTTGGTATCAGATCAATTTTTACATGTCGTAAAGTAGGATTAGGAATTTATGGCTATTTTTTAGACATATCCAAAGATTATGGTTTTATTTTTAAGCACAATTGTCTATGTACAGACCAATCTTGAAAAAAATGGCACAAAGATATATGTAGGTCATTCAAAATCAATTGTCAAGACCTGGCTAGGAATTATTAGCACGAACACTAACCCTAGTCGGATTATTAGCAGAAATCATTTGCACATATGAAACAACTAATCACTTATCATTTTACCATTCAAACAATCAATACACTACATGGATCTAACAAAAATTGCTCGGATTTCATGGATTGAGAGAACATAACCATAGGATTTCTATTCCAAAAAGGGGGAGGCAGGAGTAACCAGAGAAACCCTAGGATATATTTGACACATAAATGGGTATATATGACTAACCAGTTGTCCGTCATCATCAGAGTCGTCGCCAGAGTGGTCGTTAGAGTCGTCGTCGGAGTCATCACCGGAGTCGGTGTGGACCTTCGGCTCCGGCTGTGGAAGCACGATGCCACCGATGATGTCATGCTTCAGCACGACCTCGTCAGCACCGATGGCAACCTCTGTCGCCATCTTCACGCGCTTTCTCCGATGCTTCAGCAGCCCCGGCATCGCCACTCCCTCCGATGGGACTCTTCGGTGGCATCCTCATACACTAACGGCGGTTGATATGTCTCCGTAGTATCTATAATTTTTTGTTGTTCCATGCCAATATTCTACAACATTTACATACTTTTGAAAACAATTTATATGATTTTCTTGGACTAACATATCGATCCAGTGCCCAGTGCCAGTTCCTATTTGTTGCATGTTTTTTGTTTCACAGAAAATCCATATCAAACGGAGTCCAAATGCGCTAAAAACTTACGAAGATTTTTTTGCAATATATATGAATTTTGGGAAAAAGAATCAACGCGAGACGATGCCCGAGGGGGCCACAAGGCAGGGGCACGCCCCAGGGGGTAGGGCGTGCCCTGGGTCTTGTGGTCACCCCGTAAAGCGGTTGGTGCCCTTTTTCTGGTCAAGAAAGCCAATATCTGGATAAAAATCGTGTTAAAATTTCAGCCCAATCGGAGTTACGGATCTCCGGGAATTAAAGAAACAATGAAAGGCCAGAATCTGGGAGCGCTGAAACAGAAGGAAACAGAGAGAGATCCAATCTCGGAGGGGCTCCCTCCCCTCCTCCACTATGGAGGCCAAGGACCAGAGGGAAAACCCTCCTCCCATCTAGGGGGTGGCCAAGGAAGAAGAAGAAGGAGGGGGCTCTCTCCCCCTCTCTCCCGGTGGCGCCGGAACACCACTAGAGCCATCATCGTGACGGCGATCTACACCAACAACTTCGCCGCCGTCATCACCAACTCTCTCCCCCTCTATGCAGCGTAGTAACATCTCTTCTCCCCGCTGTAATCTCTACTTAAACATGGTGCTCAACGCTATATATTATTTCCCAGTGATGTATGGCTATCATATGATGTTTGAGTAGATCCGTTTTGTCCTATGGTTGATTGATTATCATGATTGGTTTGAGTTGCATGTTTTATTATTGGTGTTGTCCTATGGTGCTCTCCATGGAGTGCAAGCATGAGGGATCCCCGCTGTAGTGTTTTCAATATGTTCATGATTTGCTTATGGTAGGTGGCGTGAGTGACAGAAGCACAGACCCGAGTAAGTAGGTTGTTTGTGTATGTGAGTAAAGAGGACTTGATACTTTAATGCTATGGTTGGGTTTTACCTTAATGATCTTTAGTAGTTATGGATGTTAGCTAGATTTCCAATCATAAGTACATATGATCCAAGAAGAGAAAGTATGTTAGCGTATGCCTCTCCCTCATATAAAATTGCAATAATGATTACCAATCTAGTTATCGATTGCCTAGGGGCAAATAACTTTCTTGTGACAAAAAGCTCTCTAATAAAACTAACGTAGCTATTTCTTTATCTAAACAGCCCCTCGTTTTTATTTACGTGCTATTTATTATCTTGCAAACCTATCCTACAACACCTTAAAAGTACTTCTAGTTTCATACTTGTTCTAGGTAAAGCGAACATAAAGCGTGCGTAGAGTTGTATCGATGGTCGATAGAACTTGAGGGAATATTTCTTCTACCTTTAGCTCCTCGTTGGGTTCGACACTCTTACTTATCGAAAGAGGCTACAACTGACCTCCTATACTTGTGGGTTATCAAGACATTTCTCTTGCACCGTTGCCGGGGAGCAATAACGTGGGGTGAATATTCTCGCGTGTCCTTGTTTGCTTTATTCACCAAGTAGATTTTATTTGCTATTATAAGTTGTTCTCTATCTTTAGTTATGGATATGGATCACGAAATACCAAAAAATTAGGTCTACTTGATACTCATGGAGATGGGGAACCTGCTAAAACCCTCGATGCTCATTATGTGAAAGATATTATGCACTACTTTACTAATCCTGAGAAAACCCCATTCAATTATATAATGGGAGACACATTGGATCAACGTGAATACTTTAGGGATTATCACTTGACTCAAAAAGGGAAACTGTTATGGGATCAAATTCATATGTTGCATTGGTATGCTCGGAAACTGTGCTTGAGATATGATTATACTTGTTGCTCTAGGATGAAGGCTCCACACCTTCCCTTTACATGCAAATTTAACAATATTGGAACCTTAGCTTCTTATGCTAATGGTATATATGATTACTATGATGTGCAATGAAAAGAAGAATTCGTTGCTTTTAAGTGTGCTTATTAAATTGAATCTTTGTTTAAAAAGTGTGAAAATCTTGATGATGATGTTTACAGACATGAAAATTATGCTATACTTAAATATTTCTATAAAAATTACGAATACAATGCCGATGTTGATGCATTTATTGAGAAAGTCTCCGCTGTCCAAGAAGAGACTATAATTTTGCAGGAAACTATGGAAGACGAAATTGATGACACTGTGAGCTCATTAGATGAAAAAGATGACAAGGAGAGCGAAGAACAAAAGGAGGAAGAGCGGATTAGCTACCCGTGCCCACCTTCTAATAAGAGTAACTCTTCAACTCATACATTGTTTAATTTCCCTTCATGCTTACCGAAGGATGAATGCTATGATAATTGCTATGATCCCTTGGATTCATTTGAAATATCACTTTTGATGAACTTGATGCTTGCTATGCTTGTGACCATGATGCCAATATGAATTATGCTTACGGATATGAACTTTCTATAGTTCCTTATGTTAATAATGTTTTTTTGCTATTGCACCCATACATGATAGTCCTATTATCTTTTTGTATTCTCCCTACTACACTATATTAGAGAAGTTTGCCCTCATTAAGGATTATATTGATGGGTTGTGTTTCACTACTACACATGATGATTTTGATAGATATAATATGCATGTGCTTGCTGCTCCTACTTGCAATTATTATGAGAGAGGAACTACATCTCCGCCTCTCTATGTTTCCAATACAATAAAATTACAAGAAACTGCTTATGCTATGTATTGGCCTTTACTTTGTGTGCACGAATTGTTCTTTTATGACATGCCGATGCATAGGAAGAGAGTTAGACTTTGATGTTGCATGATATATGTTACTTTGTGCTCACTACTAAATCACAACTCATTGTTAATTAAAATTTTCTTTGATATACCTTGGGATCCGGGTGGATCCATTACTTGAGCACATTATGCCTAGCTTAATGGCTTTAAAGAAAGCGCTGCTAGGGAGACAACCCGGAAGTTTTAGAGAGTCATTTCATTCTATTGTTTGCTTTTATATAGTTCAAAAACAAAAAAATAAAGAGGGGAACCTAAAATTTTTCAAAAAGAAAAGTGAAAGTAAGAAAGACAAGCATCATTGAAGTGGGGGAGCTCCTTGTACTCTGTTCATGCCCATGGAAACTATGCAAACCTTGATTACAGAAACTTTTCAACAAAAATAATTATCCCCTTGTGCAAATCCATTGTATCATAAAAATAGTGTTCCAAGATTTGCCTTTAGGATGATTAGATTGCTTGTTTGGTTTGTGCAGTGCAAAAATAGAAACTTTGGCTGTAGTGCATGAATTTTCATTTTTTACTGGAATGTTGAATGATTCTGAAACTTTTTGTATAGTACGTCTATACAAATTTTTTATTTTTTCCTAATTTTTTCATAATTTTTGGTGTTACGGAAGCATGGTAGATGTCCAGATTGCTACAGACTGTCCCGTTTAAGACAAATTCTAGTTTTGATGCATTGTTTTGCTAGTTTTGATGAAACTATCAATTTTATCGATGGTATAAGCCATGGATAAGTTATAATATAGTAGCTAAAATGCTAAAATAAAATATGAATGGGTTTTCAACAATACTTAAAGTGGTGATTTGCTTTATTATACTAACGGATCTCACGGAGGTTTTGTTAAGTTTTGTGTGATTGAAGTTTTCAAGTTTTGGGTGAGATCAAGATGGATGAAGGGATAAGGACTGGCAAGAGCCTAAGCTTGGGGATTCCCGAGGCACCCCAAGGTAATATTCAAGGGCTCCCAAGCAACTAAGCTTGGGGATGCCCCGGAAGGCATCCCCTCTTTCTTCTAATGATCATCGGTAATTTTACTTGGAGCTATATTTTTATTCATCACATGATATGCGTAAATCTTGGAGCATCATGTGTTTTTTATTTTTATTTTTAATAATGCACCATGCTGGTATGAGATAGTCCTTGGTTGATTTATATAATTCTCTTTGCACTTCACTTATATCTTTTGAGTATGGCTTTATAGAATGCTTCATGTGCTTCACTTATATCATTTGAAGTTTGGATTATCCGTTTCTCTACACCTAGAAAACCGCCATTTGTAGATTGCTCTTTTGCTTCACTTATATTTGTTAGAGCGTGGGCATATCTTTTGTAGAAAATTGAACTCTCTTGCTTCACTTATATCTATTTAGAGCATCGTCAGGAATTGGTCATTCACATGGTTAGTCATAAAATCCTACATAAAACTTGTAGTTCACTGAATATGATATGTTTGATTCCTTGCAATAGTTCTGCGATATAAAGTAGGTGATATTAGAGTCATGCTAGTGAGTAATTGTGGATTGGTATAAATACTTGTGTGAAAGTTTGTGATTCCCATAGCATGCATGTATGGTGAACCATTATGTGACGAAGTTGGAGCATGATTTATTTTTTATTATGTTCCTTATGAGTGGCGGTCGGGATGAGCGATGGTCTTTTCCTACCAATCTATCCCCCTAGGAGCATGTGCATAGTACTTTTTTGATATCTAATAGACTTTTGCTATAAGTATGTGAGTTCTTCATGACTAATGTTGAGTCCATGGATTATACACACTCTCACCCTTCCATCATTGCTAGCCTCTTCGGTATAGTACATTGCCCTTTCTCACCTCGAGAGTTGGTGCAAACTTCGTTGGTGCATCCAAACCCCGTGATATGATACACTCTATCACACATAAGCCTCCTTATATCTTCCTCAAAATAGTTACCATACCTACCTATCATGGCATTTCCATAGCCATTCTGAGATATATTGCCATGCAACTTCCATCATCATCGTATACATGACTTGAGCATTCATTGTCATATTGCTTTGCATGATCGTAAGATAGCTAGCATGATATTTTCATGGCTTGTCCACTTTTTGATATCTTTGCTATGCTAGATCATTGCACATCCTGGTACACTACCAAAGCATTCATATAGAGTCATATTGTTCCAGATATTGAGTCGTGAGTAAATAAAAGTGTGATGATTATCATTATTAGAGCATTGTCCCAGTGAGGAAAGGATGATGGAGACCATGATTCCCCCACAAGTTGGGACGAGACTCCGGACGAAAAAAGAGGCCAAAAAAAGAGAGAGCCTAAAAAGAGAAAACAAAAAATGAGAGAAAAAGAGAGAAGGGGCAATGCTACTATCCTTTTTCCACACTTGTGCTTCAAAGTAGCACCATGTTCTTCATAGAGAGAGTCTCCTATGTTGTCACTTTCATATGCTAGTGGGAATTTTTCATTATAGAACTTGGCTTGTATATTCCGATGATGGGCTTCCTCAAATGCCCGAGGTCTTCATGAGCAAGCAAGTTGGATGCACGCCCACTTAGTTTTCAGTTTGAGCTTTCATACACTTATAGCTCTTAGTGCATCTGTTGCATGGCAATCCCTACTCCTCGCATTGACATCAATTGATGGGCATCTCCATAGCCCGTTGATTTTCCACATTGATGTGACACTTTCTTCCCTTTTGTCTTCTCCATTCAACCTCCACCATCATATCCTATTCCACCTATAGTGCTATATCCATGGCTCACGCTCATGTATTGCGTGAAAGTTGAAAAGGCTTGAGAACATTAAAAGTATGAAACAATTGCTTGGCTTTTCATCGGGGTTGTGCATGATAAAATACTTTGTGTGATGAAGATGGAGCATGGCCAGACTATATGATTTTGTAGGGATAACTTTCTTTGGCCATGTTATTTTGAGAAGACATGATTGCTTTATTAGTATGCTTGAAGTATTATTGTCTTAATGTCAAATGATCCACTATTACTTTGAATCACTCATGTCTTAATATTCATGCCATGATTAGATTATATGATGAATATTATGCTAGTTAGCATTCCACATCAAAAATTACCTTTTTTATCATTTACCTACTCGAGGACGAGCATGAATTAAGCTTGGGGATGCTGATACATCTCTGTCGTATCTATAATTTTTTATTTTTCCATGCCAATATTCTACAACTTTTACATAATTTTGGAAACAATTTATAGGATTTTCTTGGACTAACATATTGATCCAGTGTCCATTGCCAGTTCCTGTTTGTTGCAAGTTTTTTGCTTCACAGAAAATCCATATCAAACGGAGTCCAAACGCGATAAAAACATATGGAGATTTTTTTAGAATATATGTGAATTTCGGGAAAAAGAATCAACGCGAGATGATGCCCGAGGGGGCCACAATGCAGGGGCGCGCCCCAGGGGGTAGGACGCTCCATGGGCCCTTGTGGTAACCCCATAAGGCAGCTGGTTCCCTTCTCCTAGAGAAAGAAAGCTAATATCCGGATAAAATAGTGAGAGAGAGAGAGATCCAATCTCGAAGGGGCTCCCGCCCCTCCGCCGCCATGGAGGCCAAGTATCAGAGGGGAAACCCTCCTCCCATCTAGGGGGAGGCCTAGGAAGAATAAGAAGGAGGGGGCTCTCTCCCCCCTCTCCCGGTGGCGCCGGAACGTCATCGGGGCCATCACCATGACAGCGATCTACACCAACAACTTTGCCGCCGTCATCACCAACTCTCTCCCCCTCTATGCAGTGGTGTAATACATCTTCTCCCCACTATAATCTCTACTTAAACATGGTGCCCAACGCTATATATTATTTCCCAATGATGTATGGCTATCATATGATGTTTGAGTAGATCCGTTTTGTCCTATGGGTTGATTGATGATCGTGATTGGTTTGAGTTGCATGTTTTATTACTGGTGCTATTCTATGGTGCTCTCCACGTCGCGCAAGCGTGAGGGATCCCCACTGTAGGTTTGCAATATGTTCATGATTTGCTTATGGTGGGTGGCGTGAGTGACAGAAGCACAGACCCGAGTAAATAGGTTTTTTGCGTATGGGAGTAAAGAGGACTTGATACTTTAATGATATGGTTGGGTTTTACCTTAATGATCTTTAGTAGTTACAGATGTTTGCTAGAGTTCCAATCATAAGTGCATATGATCCAAGAAGAGAATGTATGTTAACTTATGCCGCTCCCTCATATAAAATTGCAATAATGATTACCGGTCTATTTATCGATTGCCTCGGGACAAATAACTTTCTTGTGAAAAAAAGCTCTCTACTAAAACTAACTTAGTTATTTCTTTATCTAAACAGCCCCTAGTTTTTATTTACGTGCTCTTTATTATCGTGCAAACATATCCTACAACACCTTCAAAGTACTTCTAGTTTCATACTTGTTCTAGGTAAAGCAAACATAAAGCGTGCGTAGAGTTGTATCGGTGGTCGATAGAACTTGAGGGAATATTTGTTCTACCTTTAGCACCTCATTGGGTTCAAAACTCCTACTTATAGAAAGTGGCTACAACTGATCCACTATACTTGTGGGTTATCAGCGGTGAGGACTAAGAGCGGTGTCGAGGATGCAGGCAGAGAGAGAGGGGATTGTGTGTGGGGGTGCGGGCGCTCGGGCACGCGATTAATATCGAGTAGTGGGAGAGAGGCGGATGGCGGTAAAATCGTTGGCTCGCCTCCTGGTAAGCCTGCGCAGCAGACTGCCAGCATGCCTACCATTATTCACATAACTACTCGCACGCCTCCCGATGACACTACATAGTGAGCATGCATCCCGTCAATTCACACACATGCATGCACGCCTCCCGGTCTTCCTGCGCGGCGGACTGCTCGCATGCATCCTGTCAACTCACGCCCGGTCGAATGGCACATGGGATGCGTGGCGGCACGTATATTGTTTTTCTATTTTGATGATTAATGCTGCCGCTTTATTGCTTAACCAAAGCATGGCACGTATCCATTGTTGGTCTAACGCCCATGGTTTGAATAAAAAATCCATTTGCGATGTTGGTTCCCAATTATTAATAATCTTCCGTTTGTAAGAAGATAAAATCTACATCAAAACTTGTCTCAAATTTGACCAAAAAAAGTACAGTACCACTGTGTATAGGTGTCCATATGACAACACGATAAGTTTCATGAATTTCAACTAAGTTTTGAATGTACTAGATTTTAAAAATCAAGATTCTCAATGTGTGAAATTTCTTGCATGGGGAGTAAACATGCACCCAGTGACACACATGTGTTTTTTCAATCCATTTAGGTGCACTGTCATGTGTGCATGTAGCTCAAATCTTATTTTTTTTGCATATTATACCCCTATAAAATTAATCAATGTACCAAAACATCTTAATGATCTCTGGGTTTTTTTTCAAAATGAAAGCGCCCCTCCTTTGGTAACATATGTTCACCACGGAAAATTTTAACATGTCTCGCAGTTGTGTGTGTGTGTGCGTCTTGGGGAGTGTCTGGCAGTACACTACGAGTCGCGAGCCACCGTGTGGGATATATTGGCCGTTTCGTGAGGCAGGTGCCACATCAAAGTCGTGAAAATTTGTTATTTAGAACATTACACAACCCTTTCATACATACATGTTTGGGCCACATGAATCGGTGGTTGTCCTACATGACACTCACTCGCGTGTGATGCTTTCTGTGGGCCCGCAAGGTCGTCGTCCATCACTTTGACCTACAGTCGGCACAGAGGTTAATTTGACCAGCAAGGTTAATTCTTTTTTGTTTGTGTTACGATGGGAGTATATAGTATGCATCGAAGAGGGGGAGGGGACCAACATATATACTACGTACGCGTCCATGAACACACCTCACTTAGTGTGGGGACTTTTCATTTTCCGAGGCACATGGCACATCAAAGTTGCGCATTGCCTATTCAAACATCACATGACACCCCTTTGGGCCACATGCATGCAGGCGGTGTTTATCCTAGGACAATCACATGTGATGCTTCCGTTTGTGGGCCTGCCAGGTCATGGTCCATGCATGCATCACTTTGACCTACATCGGGAGAGGTTAATTAATTTCACCATCAAGGAGGGTTCTTTTTGGTTTGTATTACGGTAGGAGCATATAGTATGCGTCGAAGAGGGGGAAGGGGACCAGCATATATACTATGCTTCATGAACCTCACTCTATGTGGGGACTTTATGGTTTTCGAGGCAAGTGCCACATCATAGCTTTGCATTTTGGGTATTCAAACATCACAATCACACACACCTCCATACATATGTTTGGCCCACATGCAAGGCGATGGCGGTTGTTGATACGTCCATTTTGCATCATGTTTACCTACTGTTATTTATAATGTTTTTATGCATAATAATGCTTTTTGGAGTAATTCTAATGCCTTTTCTCTCATAATATGCAAGGTTCACACAAAGAGGAAGAATTCCGGTAGTTGGAAATCTAGACCTGAAAAAGCTACGTTAGACTACCTCTTCTGCACAACTCCAAATGAGCAAAAACTTCACAAGTTATTTTTATGGAGTATATGATAAATACTGGAGCAAATAACTACCAAAGGGGGGCCACCTGGTGAGCACAAGACACCAGGGTGCGCCAGGCCCCCCAAGCGCGCCCTAGTGGGTTGTGCTCAGCGCAGTCCATCTCCAGTGCCCATCTTCTGGTATATAAGTCATTTTGACCTAGAAAAAATAGGGAGAAGACTTTCGGGATGGAGCACCGCCGTCTCGAGGCGGAACTTGGGCAGGAGCACTTTTTCCCTCTAGCGGAGCAATTCTGTCGGGGGAACTTCCCTCCCGGCGGGGGAAACAATCGTCATCATTATCACCAACAACTCTCCCATCTTGGGAGGGAAATCTCCATCAACATATTCACCAGAACCATCTCCCCTCAAACCCTAGTTCATCTCTTATGTTCAATCTTTGTACCGGAACCTTAGATTGGTACCTGTGGGTGACTAGTAGTGTTGATTACACATTGTAGTTGATCACTATATGGTTTATTTGATGGAAGATTATATGTTCAGATCCATTATTCTATTTAATAGCCCTCTGATCATGAACATGTTTATCACTTGTGAGTAGTTACTTTTGTTCATGAGGTCACATGAGAAATCATGTTGCAAGTAATCATGTGAACTTGATATGTGTATGATATTTTGATAATATGTATGTTGTGATTCCCTTAGTGGTGTCATGTGAACATCGACTACATGAAACTTCACCATATTTGGGCCTAAGGGAATGCATTTTGGAATAGTTATTAGAAGATGTGTTGCGAGAGTGACAGAAGCTTAAACCCTAGTTTATGCGCTATTCTGTAAGGGATCGACTAGACCCAAAAGTTTAATGTTATGGTTAGAATTTATTCTTAATACTTTTCTCGTAGTTGTGGATGCTTGCGAGGGGGTTAATCATAAGTAGGAGGATTGTTCAAGTAAGAATATCACCTAAGCATCGGTCCACCCACATATCAAATTATCAAAGTAGTGAACACAAATCGAACCAACATGATGAAAGTGACTAGATGAAATTCCAGTGTGCCCTCAAGAACGCTTTGCTTATCATAAGAGGCCGTTTTGGCCTGTCCTTTGCCTCAAAAGGATTGGGATACCTTGCTGCACTTTTCTTACTATTACCATTACTTACTCGTTACAAATTATCTTGCTATCAAACTACTCATTACTTATAATTTCAGTGCTTGTAGACATTACCTTGCTGAAAACCACTTGTAATTTCCTTCTGCTCCTCGTTGGGTTTGACACTCTTACTTATCGAAAGGACTACAATTGATCTCCTATACTTATGGGTCATCAAGGCTCTTTTCTGGCGCCGTTGCCGGGGAGGAAGCGCTCTTGGTAAGGAAAAATTTATTACTACGTGCTGAAATTTATTCACTTGTTACTATGGAAAACAATCCTTTGAGGGGTTTGTTTGGGGTATCTTCACCTAGATTGGAACCACAATTAGTTGCCCCTCAACCCACTGCACCTACTGAAAATACTAAATATGAAATTCCTTTGGTTATGATAGAACAACTGCTAGCTAATCCTTATGTAGGAGATGGAACCGAACATCCTGATATGCACTTGATATATGTGGATGAAATTCGTGCATTGTTTAATCTTGCAGGTTTACCCAGAGATGAAGCTAAGAAGAAGGTTTTCCCTTTATCTTTGAAAGGAAAAAAACATTGTCATGGTATAGGCTATGTGATGATATTGGATCTTGGAATTGGAATCGATTCAAATTGGAGTTTCACCAAAAAAAATATCCTATGCATCTAGTTCAACATTGATCAGAATTATATATATAATTTTTGGCCTTGTGAAGGAGAAAGTATCGCTCTAGCTTGGGGGAGGCTTAAGTCAATGTTATATTCATGCCCCAATCCTGAGCTCTCAAGAGAAATTATCATTCAAAATTTTTATGCTCGGCTTTCTCATGATGATCGAACCATGCTTGATACTTCTTGTAGTGGTTCCTTTATGAAGAAGACTATTGAATTCCAGTGGAATCTTTTAGAAAGAAATAAACACAACTCTGAAGATTGGGAACTCGACGAAGGTAAAGAGTGATGTATTAAGCTTCAGTTTGATTGTGTTAAATGTTTTATGAATACCGATGCTTTTCAAAAGTTTAGCACTAAATATGGACTAGACTCTAAGATAGTAGCATCCTTTTGTTAATCTTTTGCTACTCATGTTGATCTCCCTAAGGAGAAGTGGTTTAAATATCACCCACCAATTAAAGAAGAAATAAAAGAACCAGTACTAGGTAAAGATGAAACTATCATCTACAATGTTGATCAAGTTGTCCCTACTGCTTACATCGAGAAACCACCATTTCCTGTTAAGATAAAAGAACATGCTAAGGTTTCAACTGTGGTCAATAAAAGTTATATTAGAACACCTAAACTAGCTGAACAAATCAAAGTAGAACCTAGTGTTGCTATGGTTAAGGATATCCTGGTTGAAAATATAGATGTGCATGTTATTTACTTCTATGATGAAGCTGCTAGAATTGCCAAACCTGATGAAAAATATAAACATATACCTGTTGTCCCAGTTAAGATAGGAGATCACTGTTATCATGGTTTATGTGACATAGCTGCTAGCATGAGTGCTATTCCTTTTACTTTATATCAAGAAATTATGAATGACATAGCACCCACTGAGATAGAAGACATAGATGTTATTATTAAACTTGCTAATAAAGACACCATCACACCTCTTGGGATTGTTAGAGATGTTGAAGTCTTGTGTGGGAAAATAAAATACCCTACCGATTTTCTTGTTCTTGGTTCCCCACATGATGACTTTTATCCCATTATCTTTGGTAGATCTTTCTTGAACAGCGTTAATGCTAAAATAGATGGTGAGAAACAAACATTTGGTGTTAGTTTTGGTGATGAGTATCATGAGTTTAATTTTTCCAAGTTTATTAGAAAGCATCATAATAAAGAATTGCCTAGTAAGGATGAAATTATTGGTCTTGCTTCTATTGTTGTACCTCCTACTGATCCTTTAGAACAATATCTACTAGACCATAAAAATGATTTGCATATGCATGAAAGAAATGAAATAGATAGAATCTTGTTTGAACAAGAACCTCTGCTTAAGCACAATTTGCCTATTGAAACTATAGGAGGTCCCCCTCCACCTAAAGATGATCATGTGTTTGAATTAAAACAGTTACCGACACTTCGGAATATGCTTATCTTGATTGGAAAAAGATTTATCCTATTATTATTAGTGCTAACCTTTCAGAACATGAAGAAGGAAGAATATTAAAGGTTCTAAAGAAGCACCGAGTTGCTATTGGGTATACTCTTGATGATTTAAAGGGCATCAGTCCCACTCTATGTTAGCACAAGATTAATATGGAACCTGATGCTAAACCCATTGTTGATCGCCAACGTCGGTTAAATCCGAAGATGAAAGAAGTGGTAAGAATGGAAATATTAAAACTTCTGGAAGCAGGTATAATCTATCCTATAGCTGATAGTAGATGGGTAAGTCTTGTCTATTGTGTCCCTAAGAAAGGAGGTATTATTGTGGTTCCTAATGATAAGAATGAACTTATTCTACAAAGAATTGTTACAGGCTATAGAGTGGTAATTGATTTTAGAAAATTAGACAAAGAAACTAGAAAAGATCATTACCCTCTGCCTTTTATTAATCAAATGCTAGAAAAATTATCTAAGCACACACATTTTTGCTTCCTTGATGGATATTCTGATTTTTCACAAATACCTATTTCTCAACCTGATCAAGAAAATACCACTTTTACTTGTCCTTTTGGAACTTATGCTTATAGACGCATGCCTTTTGGTTTATGCAATGCACCTGCTACCTTTCAAAGATGTATGACTTTTATATTCTCTGAGGTTTGTGAAAAGACTGTTCAGGTTTTCACGGATGACTTTTCTGTTTATGGGAAGTCTTTTGATGACTGTTTAAGAAATCTTGATCGAGTTTTGTAGAGATGTGAGGAAACAAATCTTGTCTTGAATTGGGAGAAGTGCCACTTTATGGTTAACAAAGGTAGTGTTTTGGGCCATAAAATTTCTGAAAGAGGTATTGAGGTGGACAAACCTAAGGTGGAGGCAATTGAGAAAATACCATGTCCTAAAGATATCAAAAGTATTCGTAGTTTCCTTGGCCATGCTGGTTTCTATAGGAGATTTATCAAAGAATTTTCTAAAATTTCTAGGCCTCTTACAAATCTTTTGCAAAAGGATATTCCTTTTGGTTTTGATGATGTTTGTTTACAAGCCTTCGAAATACTCAAGAAATCCTTAATTTCTGCACCTTTTGTTCATGTAGAGACCCGACCCGAATGGATCAAGTCTCTGTGCTTAAGTGTCATCCCTGGATCGGTATGCTGACACACACAATACTCGAGGATTTATAACAGAGGTAAATCACTTGTATAAGTAATGTAAGATACTATTAACTCAATCCAAAATAGCGGAAGTAACAAGGTTGTGGATTCCCATCAACACCAACGGCAAAGTTGAGTGTAGAAAATCGTAACCCTAACGTATCACTTACTCGTCTTAAGATATCCTGCAACATGAGACATTGCAGCCACAAAGGGTCAGTACATTGAATGTACTGGCAAATTCACACCACAGAGAGAAATGATGAACAATGGCTATCACTACATGCATATATGGTTGGTGGAAAAGCTCTATGGTTATAAGGTTTCTGCGAAAAGCCAATTTTTCCCTACTGCAAAGGAATAAATTTTATTTAACTATCATGGTGGTTGTTGAACATTGAGAATGGTTGACAGCATTATCCCAATTAAGTAACATCATTAAACCCAACAAACTTAATTTAAAGTAACATGATGAGATTCACATGATAATCCAAGTACTAGATACTCAAGACGTCCATAACCGGGGACACGGCTAATCATGATTAGTTTATACACTTTGCAGAGGTTTGCGCACTTTTCCCCACAAGACTCGATCTCCTCCGTTGGGATTCTCGCACTACATGGTGTTTGAGAAACGGATGACCGAGACATAGTCTTTCAGAAGCGCTAGCACCTTACGATTGGGTAGACCGTTACACCTACTTTCCCCTACATCTGCTTGTCTACCACTGTAAGAGTTCGCACGACTTAATCAACTATGCTAGAGCCCATAGTAGCTTGTGGCTGCACACGGAAGTTTCTAGCATGAATAATCTCATGATCCCTTTGATCCTGGGTGGCGGTCCATAAAAAAAACAGGCAATCCTGGAATACCCAGGTGCCTAGGCAGGCAATCGCTGGAATACCCAGGTGCCTCAATCCACCCAGATGTGTGTTAAAGTTGCCACCTTAAGTGAACCATTAATTAACAACCTCACATCTGTCATGAAATACTCTCAAACCCAATCCACGTCTACGAGCATAGCATGGCAATATAAGCATAACGTAATAGTAACTCCCAAGGTTTGAATGCAGGGCAATAGGTTCCTACCTCATTAACTACTTCCCAATACCCACATGTTAAAATCTCATCCTAACCATGCAATGTTTGAGGTCGAAACTAATGCATAAAAACTGGGTATGAAAGGAATATGATCAAAGTGTGAACTTGCCTGCAATGTTGATGAAGATGATGCGCACTCAAAACTCTTGATAGTTCTACTCGTCACACTCCGGTCAATCTATCATAAGCAAGCAATAGTAACCACACATAAGCAATCACTCAAAAGATCAGAAAGATCGAAGAAGACGATTCAGAAAACTTCAAAACTAAGAAAATAACTCTCGCAACATAAAACAATTTCTAACAGTACCAAAATTATGTGAATTTGGCCTTATCAGAAAGTTTAGGTCAAGAGCTTCGATTTGCAAAAAGAATCAACTGAAATGGAGCTACGAAACTCAAGTTATGATGAAACAAAGTTTGAATCTAAATCTGATCTAATTCAAATTTTAAAATTTAAAAAAACATGTTTGGGTTGGATCACTGGATAGAGGAGATCGTAATGAAGAAGTGGGCGTTGGTTTCGTTGGATTTGGACTAACGAGCAAAAAGTTGTGGTACTTTGAAACCGAGGGACTAATCTGTAAGAAAAACAATCACAGATAGGTCCCTGGCGAAAAATTAAAAAGAAAAAGAAAAACTTTACCGTACGAACGTTCGCTGCCGAACGCTATCTAACGAATCTGTTCACTATAACTACCTAAACAGAAAACGTTCACTACATAACTGAACTAAATAAAAAATGTTGGGTTTCGTAGTAATTTCAAAAAATTTCCTACGCACACGCAAGATCATGTGATGAATAGCAACGAGGGGGAGAGTGTTGTCTATGTACCCAATGCAGACCGACTGCGGAAGCGATGATACGACGTAGAGGAAGTAGTCGTACGTCATCACGATCCAACCGATCAAGCACCGAAACTACGGCACCTCCGAGTTCGAGCACACGTTCAGCTCGATGACGATCCCCGGACTCCGATCCAGCAAAGTGTCGGGCAAGAGTTCCGTCAGCACGACGGCGTGGTGACGATCTTGATGAACTACAGCAGCAGGGCTTCGCCTAAACTCCGCTACAGTATTATCGAGGAATATGGTGGCAGGGGGCACCGCACACGGCTAAGGAATATATCACGTGGATCAACTTGTGTGTTTCTGGGGTGCTTCTGCCTCAGTATATAAAGGAGCCAAGGGGGAGGGGGGGCGCTGGCCAGGGAGAGGGCGCAGGAGGAGTCCTACTCCTTCCGGGAGCAGGACTCCCCCCCAATCCTATTCCAACTAGGATTCCCAAGGGGGAAAGAGGGAGAGGGGTGGCCGGCCACCTCTCCTAGTCCTAATAGGACTAGGGGAGGGGGAGAGGTGCGCAGCCCCCTTGGGTTGCCCCTTTCTCCTTTCCACTAAGGCCCATGAAGGCCCATATGGCTCCCGGGGGGTTCCGGTAACCTCCCGGTAACCCGGTAAAATCCCGATTTCACCCGGAACACTTCCGATGTCCAAACATAGGCTTCCAATATATCAATCTTTACGTCTCGACCATTTCGAGACTCCTCGTCATGTCCGTGATCACATCCGGGACTCCGAACAACCTTCGATACATCAAAATGCATGAACTCATAATGTAACTGTCATCGTAACCTTAAGCGTGCGGACCCTACGGGTTCGAGAACAATGTAGACATGACCGAGACATGTCTCCGGTCAATAACCAATAGCGGGACCTGGATGCCCATATTGGCTCCTACATATTCTACGAAGATCTTTATCGGTCAGACCGCATAACAACATACGTTGTTCCCTTTGTCATCGGTATGTTACTTGCCCGAGATTCGATCGTCGGTATCCAATACCTAGTTCAATCTCGTTACCGGCAAGTCTCTTTACTCGTTCCATAATACATCATCTCACAACTAATCATATTAGTTGTAATGCTTGCAAGGCTTATGTGATGTGTATTACCGAGAGGGCCCAGAGATACCTCTCCGACAATCGGAGTGACAAATCCTAATCTCGAAATACGCCAACCCAACATCTACCTTTGGAGACACCTGTAATGCTCCTTTATAATCACATAGTTACGTTGTGACGTTTGGTAGCACCCAAAGTGTTCCTCCGATAAATGGGAGTTGCATAATCTCATAGTCATAGGAACATGTATAAGTCATGAAGAAAGCTATAGCAACATACTAAACGATTGGGTGCTCAGCTAATGGAATGGGTCATGTCAATCAGATCATTCGACTAATGATGTGACCTCGTTAATCAAATAACAACTCTTTGTCCATGGTTAGGAAACATAACCATCTTTGATTAACGAGCTAGTCAAGTAGAGGCATACTAGTGACACTCTGTTTGTCTATGTATTCACACATGTATTATGTTTCCGGTTAATACAATTCTAGCATGAATAATAAACATTTATCATGATTATTAGGAAATAAATAATAACTTTATTATTGCCTCTAGGGCATATTTCCTTCAGTCTCCCACTTGTACTAGAGTCAATAATCTAGATTACACTGTAATGATTCTAACACCCATTGAGCCTTGGTGCTGATCATGTTTTGCTCGTGGAAGAGGCTTAGTCAACGGGTCTGCAACATTCAGATCTGTATGTATCTTGCAAATCTCTATGTCTCCCACCTGGACTAGATCCCGGATGGAGTTGAAGCGTCTCTTGATGTGTTTGGTCCTTTTGTGAAATCTGGATTCCTTTGCCAAGGCAATTGCACCACTATTGTCACAAAAGATTTTCATTGGACCCGATGCATTAGGTATGACACCTAGATCAGATATGAACTCCTTCATCCAGACTCCTTCGTTCGCTGCTTCCGAAGCAGCTATGTACTCCGCTTCGCATGTAGATCTCGCTACGACGCTTTGTTTAGAACTGCACCAACTGACAGCTCCACCGTTTAATGTAAACACGTATCCGGTTTGCGATTTAGAATCGTCCGGATCAGTGTCAAAGCTTGCATCAACGTAACCTTTTACGGTGAGCTCTTTGCCACCTCCATATACGAGAAACATATCCTTAGTCCTTTTCAGGTATTTCAGGATGTTCTTGACCGCTGTCCAGTGATCCACTCCTGGATTACTTTGGTACCTCCCTGCTAAACTTATAGCAACGCACACATTAGGTCTGGTACACAGCATTGTATACATGATAGATCCTATGGCTGATACATAGGGAACATCTTTCATATTCTCTCTACCTTCTGCAGTGGTCGGGCATTGAGTCTTACTCAACTTTACACCTTGTAACACAGGCAAGAACCCTTTCTTTGCTTGATCCATTTTGAACTTCTTCAAAATTTTGTTAAGGTATGTGCTTTGTGAAAGTCCAATTAAGCGTCTTGATCTATCTCTATAGATCTTAATGCCTAATATGTAAGCAGCTTCATCGAGGTCTTTCATTGAAAAACTTTTATTCAAGTATCCCTTTATGCTATCCAGAAATTCTATATCATTTCCAATCAGCAATATGTCATCCACATATAATATCAGAAATGCTACAGAGCTCCCACTCACTTTCTTGTAAATACAGGCTTCTCCGAAAGTCTGTATAAAACCAAATGCTTTGATCACACTATCAAAACGTTTATTCCAACTCCGAGAGGCTTGCACCAGTCCATAAATGGATCACTGGAGCTTGCACACTTTGTTAGTTCCCTTTGGATCGACAAAACCTTCCGGTTGCATCATATACAACTCTTCTTCCAGAAATCCATTCAGGAATGCAGTTTTGACATCCATCTGCCAAATTTCATAATCATAAAATGCGGCAATCGCTAACATGATTCGGACGGACTTAAGCATCGCTACGGGTGAGAAGGTCTCATCGTAGTCAATCCCTTGAACTTGCCGAAAACCTTTTGCGACAAGTCGAGCTTTGTAGACAGTAACATTACCATCAGCGTCAGTCTTCTTCTTAAAGATCCATTTATTTTCAATTGCTTGCCGATCATCGGGCAAGTCAACCAAAGTCCATACTTTGTTCTCATACATGGATCCCATCTCAGATTTCATGGCTTCAAGCCACTTTGCGGAATCTGGGCTCACCATCGCTTCTTCATAGTTCGTAGGTTCATCATGATCTAGTAGCATGACTTGCAGAACAGGATTACCGTACCACTCTGGTGCGGATCTTACTCTGGTTGATCTACGAGGTTCAGCAGTATCTTGATCTGAAGTTTCATGATCATTATCATTGGCTTCCTCACTAACTAGTGTAGGTGTCACTGAAACAGTTTTCTATGATGTACTACTTTCTAGTAAGGGAGCAGGTACAGTTACCTCATCAAGTTCTACTTTCCTCCCACTCACTTCTTTCGAGAGAAACTCCTTCTCTAGAAAGGATCCATTCTTGGCAACGAATGTCTTGCCTTCGGATCTGTTATAGAAGGTGTACCCAACAGTTTCCTTTGGGTATCCTATGAAGACACGTTTCTCCTATTTGGGTTCGAGCTTATCAGGTTGAAGCTTTTTCACATAAGCATCGCAGCCCCAAACTTTAAGAAACGACAACTTTGGTTTCTTGCCAAACCACAGTTCATAAGGCGTCGTCTCAACGGATTTTGATGGTGCCCTATTTTACGTGAATGCGGCCGTCTCTAGATCATAACCCCAAAACGATAGCGGTAAATCAGTAAGAGACATCATAGATCGCACCATATCTAGTAAAGTACGATTACGACGTTCGGACACACCATTACGCTGTGGTGTTCCAGGTGGCGTGAGTTGCGAAACTATTCCACAATTTTTCAAATGTACACCAAACTCGTAACTCAAATATTCTCCTCCACGATCAGATCGTAGAAACTTTATTTTCTTGTTACGATGATTTTCAACTTCACTCTGAAATTCTTTGAACTTTTCAAATGTTTCAGACTTATGTTTCATTAAGTAGATATACCCATATCTGCTTAAATCATCTGTGAAGGTGAGAAAATAACGATATCCGCCACGAGCCTCAATATTCATCGGACCACATACATCGGTATGTATGATTTCCAACAAATCTGTTGCTCTCTCCATAGTACCGGAGAACGGTGTTTTAGTCATCTTGCCCATGAGGCACGGTTCGCAAGTACCAAGTGATTCATAATCAAGTGGTTCCAAAATTCCATCAGTATGGAGTTTCTTCATGCGCTTTATACCGATATGACCTAAACGACAGTGCCACAAATAAGTTGCACTTTCATTATCAACTCTGCATCTTTTGGCTTCAACATTATGAATATGTGTATTACTACTATCGAGATTCAATAAGAATAGACCACTCTTCAAGGGTGCATGACCATAAAAGATATTACTCATATAAATAGAACAACCATTATTCTCTGATTTAAATGAATAACCGTCTCACATTAAACAAGATCCAGATATAATGTTCATGCTCAACGCTGGCACCAAATAATAATTATTTAGGTCTAATATTAATCCCGAAGGTAGATGTAGAGGTAGCGTGCCGACCGCGATCACATCGACTTTGGAACCGTTTCCCACGCGCATCATCACCTCGTCCTTTGCCAGTGCCCGCTTATTCCGTAGTCCCTGTTTCGAGTTGCAAATATTAGCAACAGAACCAGTATCAAATACCCAGGTGCTACTGCGAGCTCTAGTAAGGTACACATCAATAACATGTATATCACATATACCTTTGTTCACCTTGCCATCCTTCTTATCCGCCAAATACTTGGGGCAGTTACGCTTCCAGTGACCAGTCTGCTTGTAGTAGAAGCACTCAGTTTCAGGCTTAGGTCCAGACTTGGGTTTCTTCTCCTGAGCAGCAACTTGCTTGTCGTTCTTCTTGAAGTTCCCCTTCTTCTTCCCTTTGCCCTTTTTCTTGAAACTAGTGGTTTTGTTAACCATCAACACTTGATGCTCCTTTTTGATTTCTACCTCCGCAGCTTTCAGCATTGCGAAGAGCTCGGGAATAGTCTTGTTCATCCCTTGCATATTATAGTTCATCACGAAGCTCTTGTAGCTTGGTGGCAGTGATTGGAGAATTCTGTCAATGACGCAATCATCCGGAAGATTAACTCCCAATTGAATCAAGTGATTATTATACCCAGACATTTTGAGTATATGCTCACTAACAGAACTGTTCTCCTCCATCTTGCAGCTATAGAACTTATTGGAGACTTCATATCTCTCAATTCGGGCATTTGCTTTAAATATTAACTTCAACTCCTGGAACATCTCATATGCTCCATGACGTTCAAAATGTCGTTGAAGTCCCGATTCTAAGCCGTAAAGCATGGCACACTGAACTATCGAGTAGTCATCAGCTTTGCTCTGCCAGATGTTCATAACATCTGGTGTTGCTCCAGCAGCAGGCCTGGCACCCAGCGGTGCTTCCAGGACGTAATTCTTCTGTGCAGCAATGAGGATAATCCTCAAGTTACGGACCCAGTCCGTGTAATTGCTACCATCATCTTTCAACTTTGCTTTCTCAAGGAACGCATTAAAATTCAACGGAACAACAACACGAGCCATCTATCTACAATCAACATAAACAAGCAAGATAATATCAGGTACTAAGTTCATGATAAATTTAAGTTCAATTAATCATATTACTTGAGAACTCCCACGTAGATAGACATCCCTCTAATCTTCTAAGTGATTACGTGATCCAAATCAACTAAACCATAACCGATCATCACGTGAGATGGAGTAGCTTTCAATGGTGAACATCGTTTATGTTGATCATATCTACTATATGATTCACGCTCGACCTTTCGGTCTCCGTGTTCCGAGGCCATATCTGCATATGCTAGGCTCGTCAAGTTTAACCTGAGTATTCTGCATGTGCAAAACTGGCTTGCACCCGTTGTAGATGGACGTAGAGCTTATCACACCCGATCATCACGTGGTGTCTCGGCACGATGAACTTTGGCAACAGTGCATACTTAGGGAGAACACTTCTTGATAATTTAGTGAGAGATCATCTTATAATGCTACCGTCAATCAAAGCAAGATAAGATGCATAAAAAGATAAACATCACATGCAATCAATATAAGTGATATGATATGGCCATCATCATCTTGTGCTTGTGATCTCCATCTCGGAAGCACCGTCATGATCACCATCGTCACCGGCGCGACACCTTGATCTCCATCGTAGCATCGTTGTCGTCTCGCCAATCTTATGCTTCCACGACTATCACTACCGTTTAGTAATAAAGTAAAGCATTACATCGCGATTGCATTGCATACAATAAAGCGACAACCATATGGCTCCTGCTAGTTGCCGATAACTCGGTTACAAAACATGATCATCTCATACAATAAAATTCAGCATCATGCCTTGACCATATCACATCACAACATGCCCTGCAAAAACAAGTTAGACGTCCTCTACTTTGTTGTTGCAAGTTTTAAGTGGCTGCTACGGGCTTAAGTAAGAACCAATCTCACCTACGCATCAACACCAAAACGATAGTTTGTCAAATAGACTCTGTTTTAACCTTCGCAAGGACCGGGCGTAGCCATACTTGGTTCAACTAAAGTTGGAGAGACAGTCGCCCGCAAGCCATCTATGTGCAAAGCACGTCGAGGGAACCGGTCTCGCGTAAGCGTACGCGTAAGGTTGGTCCGGGTCGTCTCATCCAACAATACCGCCGAACCAAAGTATGACATGCTGGTAGGCAGTATGACTTGTATCGTCCACAACTCACTTGTGTTCTACTCATGCATATAACATCAACATAAATAACCTAGGCTCGGATGCCACTGTTGGGTTTCGTAGTAATTTCAAAAAATTTCCTACGCACACGCAAGATCATGTGATGCAGAGCAACGAGGGGGAGAGTGTTGTCTACGTACCCAACGCAGACTGACTGCGGAAGCGATGACCCGACGTAGAGGAAGTAGTCGTACGTCTTCACGATCCAACCGATCAAGCACCGAAACTACGACACCTCCGAGTTCGAGCACACGTTCAGCTCGATGACGATCCCCGGACTCCGATCCAGCAAAGTGTTGGGGAAGAGTTCCGTCAGCACGACAGCGTGGTGACGATCTTGATGAACTACAGCAGCAGGGCTTCGCCTAAACTCCGCTACAGTATTATCGAGGAATATGTTGGCAGGGGGCACCGCACACGGCTAAGGAATAGATCACGTGGATCAACTTGTGTGTTTCTGGGGTGCTTCTGCCTCAGTATATAAATGAGCCAAGGGGGAGGGGGGCGCCGGCCAGGGAGAGGGCGCAGGAGGAGTCCTACTCCTTCCGGGAGTAGGACTCCCCCCCAATCCTATTCCAACTAGGATTCCCAAGGGGGAAAGAGGGAGAGGGGTGGCCGGCCACCTCTCCTAGTCCTAATAGGACTAGGGGAGGGGGGGAGGTGCGCAGCCCCCTTGGGCTGCCCCTTTCTCCTTTCCACTAAGGCCCATGAAGGCCCATATGGCTCCCGGGGGGTTCCGGTAACCTCCCGGTAACCCGGTAAAATCCCGATTTCACCCGGAACATTTCCGATGTCCAAACATAGGCTTCCAATATATCAATCTTTACGTCTCGACCATTTCGAGACTCCTCGTCATGTCTGTGATCACATCCAGGACTCCGAACAACCTTCGATACATCAAAATGCATAAACTCATAATGTAACTGTCATCGTAACCTTAAGCGTGCGGACCCTACAGGTTCGAGAACAATGTAGACATGACCGAGACATGTCTCCAGTCGATAACCAATAGCGGGACCTAGATGCCCATATTGGCTCCTACATATTCTACGAAGATCTTTATTGGTCAGACCGCATAACAACATACGTTGTTCCCTTTGTCATCGGTATGTTACTTGCCCGAGATTCGATCGTCGGTATCCAATACCTAGTTCAATCTCGTTACCGGCAAGTCTCTTTACTCGTTCCGTAAGACATCATCTCACAACTAATCATATTAGTTGTAATGCTTGCAAGGCTTATGTGATGTGTATTACCGAGAGGGCCCAGAGATACCTCTCTGACAATC
The DNA here is from genome assembly GCF_018294505.1 of Triticum aestivum. NCBI lineage: Eukaryota > Viridiplantae > Streptophyta > Magnoliopsida > Poales > Poaceae > Triticum > Triticum aestivum. The sequence continues at coordinate 219,555,616 of NC_057809.1, forward strand.
GGAGTGACAAATCCTAATCTCGAAATACGCCAACCCAACATCTACCTTTGGAGACACCTGTAATGCTCCTTTATAATCACCCAGTTACGTTGTGACGTTTGGTAGCACCCAAAGTGTTCCTCCGGTAAACCGGAGTTGCATAATCTCATAGTCATAGGAACATGTATAAGTCATGAAGAAAGCTATAGCAACATACTAAACGATCGGGTGCTCAGCTAATGGAATGGGTCATGTCAATCAGATCATTCAACTAATGATGTGACCTCTTTAATCAAATAACAACTCTCTGTCCATGGTTAGGAAACATAACCATCTTTGATTAACGAGCTAGTCAAGTAGAGACATACTAGTGACACTCTGTTTGTCTATGTATTCACACATGTATTATGTTTCCGGTTAATACAATTCTAGCATGAATAATAAACATTTATCATGATTATAAGGAAATAAATAATAACTTTATTATTGCCTCTAGGGCATATTTCCTTAAAAAAAACAGGGTTTTTTTAAACCAAAACTGAACCTTTAAAATAAAACCGGTCTGGACCGGGGCGGTTTTACCGAACCGGAAGAAAACCGGCGATTGGATCGTGGTCGGGCGCCGGCGAGTCGGTGAGTCGGGATGGCGGCGGCGGCTTGGATCGGCTCCGGCGGGGCATGGCCTCCGGCGAGCGGTACGGCGTCGGCGGGGAGCGGCACGAGGCTAGGCGAGGCAGCAGCGCGGGCGGCGCGGGGCTAGGCGAGGCGCGGCTGCGGCGGCGAGGGGCTAGGTGGTGAAGTGCGCCGGCGGCTGCGAGCGGGAGAGGCGGCAAGGCAGGTGCGGGGAGAGAGAGAGAGAGGGGGGGTCTGGCTCCTTTTTAAGGGGCCCTCGGGTGCGGCGCCTTGCGCAAGGGGGCAGGGAAAGTCCGGCATTGGCACGGATGCCAAGGTCGGCAAGGTGGCGTGCCGTAGCGCGGCTGGAAACCGAGCGGAGCTCGAGGACGAGCGGTATGGGCCGTTGGGCCGCGGCCTGGCTCGGGCGCTGGGCCGGCCCAGTCAGTGAGGAGAATTTGAAAAAAAACATTTTCCAGACAAATAAAATAATAAAAAAATTAAAAGAAAAAATATATAGGCATATAATATATCAAAATTTTCAGAAAAAGATTTCCAACAACATGGACTTTTTTCTAGAGTCAAATAAAATTCATACAAATTCAGATAAAACAAAGAGTGCTACTAGTCTATTAAAATCCAACAAAATCATTTTAAAAATACCAAAATGATTTCAAATTAATTTTTCTCCAATTTTCTAATGTAGGGAATCATGTTAGCCTATTTTCCATATATTTTATTTTTTGAGAAAAATAATTTGAATAAAACTCAAATAATTCCAAATTGAAAATAATTTCAAAAGGACTTTGAATTTGATCCTTGAAACTCCCAACTCCTATTTCATAATTTGAAGAAGTCATTTTATCTCCTCTCGTGAAAATCATTAAGTTTCTTAAATTTTCTGAATTGGAAATATTTTCCAAATGAAATTCAAATATTTTCAACATCCCTTGTCATTTAAATAATGGAAGAAGTCATGTCATCTTCTCTCTAGGGTTTCGTGATGAAAAAGTATTTGAATTCCCAGAGAGCATAAATGCAAAAATGAAAGTTTGGGAAAGTCCTTTTATTCCCTCTCATTTAACTTTCAAAAAGTTTTGAATTTCACTCACTTTCAGTCAATGAATCAAACAGTCAATCAAATCTATCTATTTATTATAACATTCCAAAATTTAGAATTTTGGGATGTTACAAACCTACCACCCTTAAAAGGAATCTCGTCCTCGAGATTCAGAGAGGCTAGCAAGAAAAGTGTCACAGCCCTAGAATTTGATTGCAACTAGTTTCATAAGCATCCATGCATCATGTCTATATTTGTTTGAAATTTGAAATGGGAATGACAAGCCCTGGCACTAAATGAAATGCAATTAGGATCAAAATAAAAATCTTTTCAATGATCCTGAAATGCCCTTCTAAAATGTTCATCATCTTTGCCTTGGTCCATAACATCTGCCAAAAATGGTGCTCACTTTTCTAGGACACTTTGGATCTTTGAGTTAAATCTTAAAGTATTTGCATTTGGACATTTAAATGCTATAAATATTTTTAAATGTCCAAATAATCTTGGAAGTATTTTTGGGCTGTTGGAATTAATTTCAGAGGTGCCCATAAATATTTTCAGCATTTTATAAAATGGTTTAGTATTTTACTAAATCAAAACAAAACAGAATAAATAGAAAACAGAAATGGAAGAGAGAGAGAGAGGAAACCTTACCTGTGCAGCCCACCTGGAGCCCAAGTGGCCGGCCCATCCCACCTGGCGACTTGCCAGTCATCTTCAACCTCTACCAGTAGGCAGAGGGAGAGACTTCGCACGCGGCCGAGCGCGCCACCTCCTGCTTCGCGCTGGCTAGCCTTCCCCGAGTCCACCTGCACGCCCAGGAGATGAGGGTGGCCCCTGTCAATTTCCCCTCCTTCCTCTGCTTCACCCCCTTCCTCTGGCCTCTCCTCCTCGCGCCGCCGAGCACACCCGAGACCACCGACGCCGTTCGCCACGCTCACCGCCACCCCCTCACCTCTCTGACATGGCCCCGAGCTCCGCCGTGCCACCCTCGTCCTCCACTTCATCTCACGCAACCGGAAGAGCCCCTACGCGTCGCCATCGTCGTCATCATCACCGACGGCCACCGGAGATCGCCACCGCCGATTCGACACCTCCGAGCGTCCCCAAGCCCGCTAACCATCCCTACGGCACCGATGTGAGCTCCGCCACCGTTTTCTCCTTACCCCGTGGTCTGTCTCTCGCCGTAGCCGTCGCCCCCTTGCAGACCGTAGCACGCCGCCACCTGAGCTCGCTGTCAACGCAGCTCCGGTGACCATTTGGTCACCCCGGCGACTCCAACGCGTTCACGGCGTCCCGTAGAGCGTTCCTAGCACAAGCAACCGCCCGTTTGCAAGCTGCAGCAGCTAACCCGTGGCCACCCGAACTCCGGCGGCCGCAACCGAGCTCGCCGCCGTCGACCCCGGCCACCCCAGGCCCAACCACGGCTACCAACGGACGCGACGTTGCGCCAGCTACCCGTAGAGCCCAACCCCGCCTCTTCTCATCGCCGGAATCACCGGAATGAGCGACGTCGTCGCGTCTGTGTGTCACCGGTGGTTAGCCGCCGACATGGCCACTTAGTTAAAGGCTAATCACCCGCTAATTAACCTCCCAAGGCACTGACAGCGGGCCCCATCCCTTAATTAACCACATGACTTAGATTTAACTTAATCTCGGTGGCCCCACGTGTCATCTTTGACCGTGCGGACATGGCCGTTGACTGGGTCCACACGTCAGCGACCCTAACCAGCACTCCAACACTGACCAGTGGGACCCACTGGTCAGGTTTGACCTGGACCACTGAGTTGACCTGATGACGTCATAGTGACATCATGCTGACACAGTAATATGTTTTCTGGATTTTAAATAAATCAGAAATGATTTATTTAATTCAGAAAATATCCAAAACTTCTAAAATTCATAGAAATTCAACCGTAGGTCCAAATGAAACAAGTTATATATGAAAAATTATCAGAAAAATCCAAGGAATCTGTATATGGCATTTTCATGAATGTTTGAACAAGTTAACCTCACTGAATAGGACAAATTATGATTAGGGAAATTTATGAAATAACATTTGGAGTTGGAATTTGATCTTGTTTGAGTTCCACTTCAATTAACTTGGCTAGATATTGCATTAGGTGAATTCAGTACCTTAACATGACATGTCATTCATGTGAATGTGCATTGCATTGGTTGTGTTCCTTCTTTGCTAGTCGGTGGTTGTTCCCCCTCAGTAGACGTATGTTCCGACGATGAGTTTGAGGACACCGATGAATAGCTTTACTATCTTCAGATGTGCCAGGCAAGCAAAACCCCCTTGTTCATTCCGATACAATCCCACTCTCTCACTCCTGCTCTCTTTTACTGCATTAGGACAACAACGTTTCAACTGTTACATGTTGCGGTAGCTGAACCCATTTCCTCTGCATGACCTGTCATTGCCACAGTAAATAGATGAAACCCACTAGCATGAGTAGGAGTTGTTTGAGCCCTGATGTGCCTACTCATTCATGCTTGTTTGTCATGCCTGCTACTGCTTAGAGTTGAGTCGGGTCTGATTCATCGGGAATGAATTGGAAAGTTGTGAACATGTCCTACTGTTGAGAGCTAAGTGTGTGAACACAATTTGGTAAAGGTAGCGGTGAGAGGCCATTTAGGAGTACATGGCGGGTTGTCTCATTGCAGCCATCCTCAGGAACTGAGTCCTGTGTTTGTGATCCATGAACAGTTACTAACACACATTGGGTTCCGGTAACTCAGCCCCTCTCGGCTTATTAATCAACTCGATCTCTGTCCAGGAGTTGCAACTAGTTTCTGGTGTTTGTAGGTAGTGTTAGTAGTCTACCAAGTGGCACCCGGTACAGGTGGTCTTGGGACAGACTAGGCACAGTGGCACGGTGTACCAAGTGGCACCCGGATGGTGGGCTTGGGAACCCTACACACATTGTTTGGGGCCGTGAGCGACACCCCCTCCGGATCTCCTTGCGGATGGAACCCAAATAGGCGATAAACCTGGACTAGAGACTTGTTGGTTAGTCAGGTCATGGCCGACTCCCTCGCATGGCTTCCGCTTGAAGGTTGCCGAGGTACATGACGTGTACAGGGCGATAAGTGGCGAGAGCATGTGTGAAGAAGTGCACCCCTGCAGGGTTATCATTATCTATTCGAATAGCCGGATTCCTCGGATATGGAAACTTGGACCCCTTGCATAGTTCATAGACAAGTGAAAGTGGATACTCTAAAATGCGCAAGATAAGCATGAGTGCTATGGATGGCGTTCTCGTAGGGAGACGGGAGCGGATCCATAGTGGAGTATTGATATGGTGAATATGTGGACTCGTGTGCGCCACCTCAAAAGAGTTACTTGCAGTTGTAGTTCAGGTTAGCCATTGAGTCAAAGCTGGCTTGTTGCAGTCAAACTCCACCACCTCTTTGTTGATACCGATGCATATGTAGTTAGTTCTGATGTAAGTCTTGGTGGGTACAATTGTACTCATGTTTGTTTAATTTATGTTTTGAAGTGAGACTTCAGTCTCGCTAGTAGTTCTGTGTGGACTTCGACGTTTAGCTTGATACCTTATCTACGATCTTGTGCTTCGGCAGGATCTTGTAGATAGTCAGGCTCCTCAGCCTTCTTCATTTTTAGTTGTATGTACTCAGACAAGTTAAGGTTCCGCATGTGCTTTGACTTGTATGCTCTGAATGTTGGGTCATGAGACCCATGTTTGTAATATTTCGCTCCTCTGAGCCTAATGAATAAATACTTGAGTCGTAGAGTTATGTTGTGATGCCATGTTGTATTTACACATATCGAGCATATTGTGTGTATGATTGAAATGCTTGGTATGTGTGGGATCTGACAACCTACTGGTTTATCCTTGGTAGCCTCTCTTATGGGGAAATGTAGTCTTGTGCTTCCATGAGCCATAGTAGTCCGCTACAACCCGGTTCACCGGAGTCCTGCTAGCCCAGCACTACTGCTCAGGACACTTGACTGACCGGCATGTGTTTCACTTCATTCCTGTGTCTGTCCCTTCGGGGAAATGTCACGTGGTGACATCCGGAGTCCTGCCTAGCCTGCTACAGGCCGGGTTACCGGAGTCCTGTTAGCCCAGTGCTACAGCCCGGATTCACACGCTGCTGATCGACATGCTCGAAGTTGATTCATGTATGCATGTCCCCATGGGTGAGTGCCGCTTTGGGTTCACGACTAGCCATGTCGGCCTGGGTTCTCTGTCATATGGATGCTAGCGACACTATCATATACGTGAGCCAAAAGACACAAACGGTCCCGGGCCCTGGTAAGGCGACACCCGTGGGAATACCGTGCGTGAGGCTGCAAAGTGATATGAGGTGTTACCAGCTAGATCGATGTGACTTGGAATCGGTGTCCTGACAGCTTTGGTATCAGAGCCTGACTGCCTGCAGGATTACCAAGCCAAACTAGTCGAAGTCGAGTCTAGAAATGCTTTAGTTATGTAAGGGAATTGATTGTGGAAGGGAACGTAAGGCTCTGTTTACTCCTTTACCCTATGCCTTCTGATCTGAGTCAACCTCTTCTTTTCTACGGGGATTAAGAACTAGGCCTTCTCATCTATCTATCAGGATGACGTGTTACTAATCCATAGACTTATAGAATTGATAGTTTCAAGCCTCAGTTCTGTTCCTACTACTTCCGTATGTTGACAGTTGATCTCGGAACCTTGATATTGTGATATTGAGTGGTTATGCCACCATTTTGCAGGATGTCTCAAATCTTTTTGAGAATTTATAGCCGTTATGCTGTCCGAGTCATCCCAGGTTTCTAGATAATCTGATGCATTTGCAAATCCCTTCTTCCCGTTTCCTACGTCCTATTGGGCCAGATTAAGCACACTAACGATTTGTTGAGGTACTGTACTACCTCGACATATATGTTGGAGCTATTATTATGACCCTAGGTGTTTTAGGGAGTCACCTAGTAATCTAGCCATGTCTTGTGTTCCCAGTGTGATGATTCTGGCCATCGTTCTCGAAAGCATCCTGTGATGCCAGTTAGTTAGTAGGTATTCTACTCCTGGGTTCTTGAACCCGAGATTCACCCTACTTACTTCCTGCTGATAGTGTTTGTTAGTTCCTTTAGAATATTAGTAACCTTTGCGATAGTCGTCGAGGTCCGTGTATTTCCTTCTTCCAAATACCATGAACTGCTTATGGCAGAAGTCCTTTTGAACCAAAAGATCACAACCAAAGTACCCTTGAGGAGTTCTCCATTCTAAATTGTGACTCTGCCAGTTCTACCTTTCTGCATGGGTTATCCGGAAGAAATATGTTGAACTCGTTCAACATACTAATCTATGCATTCAAAACTCAGAAAGTTATATGTTCCTTTGAGTTGTCCCCCTTCCATTATATTCCGACCTTCATCTATCAGTTGATAGTCAAGAGTATGTGAGCATTCGTTCATCGGTGCTTATCGTTCTTGTGGTCCGTCAAGCCATTCTAGTTCAGAATGACTAGGAGAACCAAACTCTGGTACCTTATCCATTTTTTTGATTGGGTCAAAGCAGTTGTATTTCGCAGATCAAATGCCAACCCAGCTTTTGATTATGTTCTACCCTGAAGAATTACCGTCTTATGTCATGAATGTCATGAGAATTGCACCATCTCTTATGAATTCTTGATTTAGTGATACTTCCTGCCATCATTGTTCATTCCTAGGTTCCGTGTTGTTGTAACTGGAATGTCGACAAGTGAATTGTGATGTGTGAAATCAATACCCCGAGCAACTCGTTGCTTGGTAGTTAATGGACAATAATCTCATTCCTAGCGTGTTGGTTGTTGAATCATCACCCTAAGATTGATCGTGCTACCTAGTCCTTGTTCCTGGTGCACCCTTCGATTGATGAGTTAGGATTTTGTCAAATCCTTGCTCATTTGATCATATCATCTTGCCCTAAAAAGCAAGATTGTTCTTGATCTTATTAACATATCGGTGGTTCGTGATTTTCCGGTTATCTTCACGGAAGTATCACTAGGTCATCCCCTGCCCGGTATGTGGAGTTCGTGATCAAGTTGGGTTCTTGTAAACTAGCCATTCTCCAAGAATCTGGGTTGGATACCCCGAGCTAGTTGGTTAAGCTAAACAACAACTTGGAGAGTTGAAAGATAATAGCTTGTCCGACTCAGTTCATTCCAAAGGGATATCCTTGTGTGTTGTGTGTGTGTTGAAGAAAGATGATATCTTCATCGATTGGTCCTCATGATCAGTTGTTGGATCTATCTGTCTTGTCAAAACTTTGACTTGAGTATGGGCTATCCTCAAGTCAAATCAGAACCAACGATGTTCGTAATGTTGTCTTACTCGTGGTCCATCCCTCGAGCATACACTATTACATCTTTTGGTCTGACCAATGCTATCACCGTGTTCACATGATGGTGGAAGTCCAGTGATATGGAAATTCCGATGAGTTGTTATTGGGCCCATCAGCAGCATCTTGTCTCCCCCATGATTCGTGTTAAACATTAAGCTAGTGTTGGAAACTTTGTGAACAATGCCTTCATGTTCCGTTCATGAAGCATATGTTTGGATGAAAGAAGTGACTTCCTCTCATTCATGTGCATTCGATGCAAGTTGCCGCCATGAATTTGAGAGAGTTAGTTTTGCTTCCTTTGGAATCGTCCCAAGTCAGTCATGCATGTGCAAAGTATACTATGGTTTGGTAGATTAATTACCTCCACTCCATATGAATTCTGTAGCTCACCAAGCCACTGATTGACTTGTTCTAGGTAAAGAAGTCTAATTTAAGTGCACAAGACTTCGATATCCTCGATGATGGTTCCCCACCTGAACTCGGTAGTATTTTATTATAAGACTACTATGTGGTCATGCTTGTTTGGGACAACGTGTTCACATGTGTTTTAGCAGAACTAGCTCATGTTTTGGAGCATGCTACCGTAGTCTATTTCCCGAGAATCCTGCAACGTCATCTCCTCGACTTGTGTTGCAAACTTTCATTTTTTTCTCTCTGGACTTGATGAGTCTGGAATATCCTGACACCAACCAGATCCGAATCTCAGGCAGATATGATGGTTGGACCTTTTCCCAGGAATTATAATGTTGGTCTTTCTAAACCGGTAAGGTGGATATCGTGGCCAACACACCCAACTGGAAGACCTATCATTGTAGTATCTTGATTGAGGAAGTTGGCCACCTCCCCATAAGGATTTCGTAGGATTTACTCCAGTAGTTATTCCTTATGGATTCTTGTGCTCCCGAAGTCCGACCTTTTACTTGATGTTCTAGATACCAAACCATATCTATAAATGGTTTACACTACCACATCAAGGAGAACATTAGAAGCAGAGTGCTAAATGTCTCTCGGTCGAACATCCAGATTTCGTTTCCTTGGCATCGCTAAGGTGAAATCTGAGAAAGTGTTGTCCTCCTTTGTATCTGCATTGACCATCACTATTCACCATGGCAGTAGGATGTGTTGCCAGGATCCTCGGCACGAATGTTGGTAGAACCTTGATGAATATGGAAATGCTCAAGTTCTTGAGAGCACGCACAAGCAAAATCATCCCTTGTGTTGTCTTCAACAAGGTAGTCCACATCATCCATGCTAGTTGGAGTATGCCATTCTTTCGAACCCCTTCCAACGATCAATTGTGATTACCTCAGGCTGGTATAAAGAGTTTCAATGATCTTTGTATCAAAAGTAACTCCTTTTGCCACTTAAGGAAAATGCTCTACGAGACACCTTTCCCTAAGGTGTCCCTCTATGGAATCATGGCAATTACTTCCTCGCTACTTTGAAACCATGCACCATCCTACTCCAGCATGGAATTGTTGCCTACCAATTTGAACCCCTGTCATCTATTACCTCCCATCTCTCTCGATGTGTGTTTTGTGTCTCAGCCCAAGAGATGTTTTAACATCTCACTCCATGAGTTGATCTTGAGTTGCTCGATCTTTGAGAAGATCGTTTCCTGTAGAGTTTCCTTCCGCCGTCATCGTGTTGGATGAAGAGCTCAGACGCAAAGACGTCAAGATCAATTGGAGAAATGAATCAACATCTTCGAGGAGGGCAATCGGATCATGAAGATGGTGTTAGCTTTGTGTCCCCTCTGTCTTCTTACCTCACGTCTTGAATCTCGGGGCAAGATTCTTGTTTAGTGGGGGTGAGTTGTCACAGCCCTAGAATTTGATTGCAACTAGTTTCATAAGCATCCATGCATCATGTCTATATTTGTTTGAAATTTGAAATGGGGATGACAAGCCCTAGCACTAAATGAAATGCAATTAGGATCAAAATAAAAATCTTTTCAATGATCCTGAAATGCCCTTCTAAAATGTTCATCATCTTTGCGTTGGTCCATAACCTCTGCCAAAAATGGTGCTCACTTTTCTAGGACACTTTGGATCTTTGAGTTAAATCTTAAAGTATTTGCATTTGGACATTTAAATGCTATAAATATTTTTAAATGTCCAAATAATCTTGGAAGTATTTTTGAGCTGTTGGAATTAATTTCAGAGGTGCCCATAAATATTTTCAGCATTTTATAAAATGGTTTAGTATTTTACTAAATCAAAACAAAACAGAATAAATAGAAAACAGAAATGGAAGAGAGAGAGAGAGGAAACCTTACCTGTGCAGCCCACCTGGAGCCCAAGTGGCCGGCCCAGCCCACATGGCGACTTGCCAGTCATCTTCAACCTCTGCCAGTAGGCAGAGGGAGAGACTTCGCACGCGGCCGAGCGCGCCACCTCCTGCTTCGCGCTGGCTAGCCTTCCCCGAGTCCACCTGCACGCCCAGGAGATGAGGGTGGCCCCTCTCACTTTCCCCTCCTTCCACTGCTTCGCCCCTTCCTATGGCCTCTCCTCCTCGTGCCGCCGAGCACACCCGAGACCACCGACGCCGTTCGCCGTGCTCACCGCCACCCCCTCACCTCTCCGACGCGGCCCCGAGCTCCGCCGTGCCTCCCTCGTCCTCCATTTCGTCTCACGCGACCGGAAGAGCCCCTATGCGTCACCATCATTGTCATCATCACCGACGGCCACCGGAGATCGCCACCGCCGATTTGACACCTCCGAGCGTCCCCGAGCCCTCTAACCATCCCTACGGCACCGATGTGAGCTCCGCCACCGTTTTCCCCTTACCCCGTGGTCTGTCTCTCGCCGTAGCCGTCGCCCCCTTGCAGACCGTAGCACGCTGCCGCCTGAGCTCGCCGTCAACGCAGCTCCGGTGACCACTTGGTCACCCCGGCGACTCCAATGCGTTCATGGTGTCCCGTAGAGCGTTCCTAGCACAAGCAACCGCCCGTTTGCAGGCTGGAGCAGCTAACCCGTGGCCACCCAAACTCCGGCGACCGCAACCGAGCTCGCCACCGTCGACCCCGGCCACCCCAGGCCCAACCACGGCCACCAACGGACGCGACGTTGCGCCAGCTACCCGTAGAGCCCAACCCTGCCTCCTCTCGTCACCGGAATCGCCGGAACGAGCGACGCCGCCGTGTCTGTGTGTCACCGGCGGTTAGCCGCCGACGCGGCCACTTAGTTAAAGGCTTACCACCAGCTAATTAACCTCCCAAGGCACTGACAGCGGGCCCCATCCCTTAACTAACCACATGACCTAGATTTAACTTAATCTCGGTGGCCCCACATGTCATCTTTGACCGTGCTGACATGGCCGTTGACTGGGTCCACACGTCAGCGACCCTAACCAGCACTCTGACACTGACCAGTGGGACCCACTGGTCAGGTTTGACCTGGACGACCGAGTTGACCGGATGACGTCATAGTGACATCATGCTGACACAGTAATATGTTTTCTGGATTTTAAATAAATCAGAAATGATTTATTTAATTCAGAAAAAATCCAAAACTTCTAAAATTCATATAAATTCAACCGTAGCTCCAAATGAAACAAGTTATATATGAAAAATTATCAGAAAAATCCAAGGAATCTGTATATGGCATTTTCATGCATGTTTGAACAAGTTAACCTCACTGAATAGGACAAATGATGATTACGGCAATTTATGAAATAACATTTGGAGTTGGAATTTGATCTTGTTTGAGTTCCACTTCAATTAACTTGGCTAGATATTGCATTAGGTGAATTCAGTACCTTAACATGACATGTCATTCATGTGAATGTGCATTGCATTGATTGTGTTCCTTCTTTGCTAGTCGGTGGTTGTTCCCCCTTAGTAGACGTATGTTCTGATGATGAGTTTGATGACACCGATGAAGAGCTTTACTATCTTCAGAAGTGCCAGGCAAGCAAAACCCCCTTGTTCATTCCGATACAATCCCACTCTCTCGCTCCTGCTCTCTTTTACTGCATTAGGACAACAACGTTTCAACTGTTACATGTTGCGGTAGCTGAACCCATTTCCTCTACATGACCTATCATTGCCACAGTAAATAGATGAAACCCACTAGCATGAGTAGGAGTTGTTTGAGGCCTGATGTGCCTACTCATTCATGCTTGTTTATCATGCCTGCTACTGCTTAGAGTTGAGTCGGGTCTGATTCATCGGGAATGAATTGGAAAGTTGTGAACATGTCCTACTGTTGAGAGCTAAGTGTGTGAAAACGATTTGGTAAAGGTAGCGGTGAGAGGCCATGTAGGAGTACATGGCGGGTTGTCTCATTGTAGGCGTCCTCAAGAACTGAGTCCTGTGTTTGTGATCCATGAACAATTACTACCACACATTGGGTTCCGGTAACTCGGCCCCTCTCAGCTTATTAATCAAATCGATCTCTGTCCAGGAGTTGCAACTAGTTTCTAGTGTTTGTAGGTAGTGGTAGTAGTCTACCAAGTGGCACCCGGTACAGGTGGGCTTGGGACAGACTAGGCATAATGGCACGGTGTACCAAGTGGCACCAGGATGGTGGGCTTGGGAACCCTGCACACATCGTTTGGGGCCGTGAGCGACACCCCAGCCGGATATCCTTGCGGATGGAACCCGAATAGGCGATAAACCTGGACTAGAGACTTGTTGGTTAGTCAGGTCATGGCCGACTCCCTCGCCCGGCTTCCGCTTGAAGGTTGCCGAGGTACATGACGTGTACAGGGCGATAAGTGGCGAGAGCATGTGTGAAGAAGTACACCCCTGCAGGGTTATCATTATCTATTCGAATAGCCGGATTCCTCGGATATGGAAACTTGGACCCCTTGCATAGTTCATAGACAAGTGAAAGTAGATACTCTAAAATGCGCAAGATAAGCGTGAGTGCTATGGATGGCGTTCTCGTAGGGAGACGGGAGCGGATCCATAGTGGAGTATTGATATGGTGAATATGTGGACTCGTGTGCGCCACCTCAAAAGAGTTACTTGCAGTTGTATTTCAGGTTAGCCATTGAGTCAAAGCTGGCTTGCTGCAGTCAAACTCCACCACCTCTTTGTTGATACCGATGCATATGTAGTTAGTTCTAATGTAAGTCTTGCTGGGTACAATTGTACTCACGTTTGTTTAATTTATGTTTTGTAGAGAGACTTCAGTCTCGCTAGTAGTTCCGTGTGGACTTCGTCGTTTAGCTTGATACCTCAGCTACGATCTTGTGCCTCGGCAGGATCTTGTAGGTAGTCAGGCTCCTCAGCCTTCTTCATTTTTAGTTGTATGTACTCAGACAAGTTAAGCTTCCGCATGTGCTTTGACTTGTATGCTCTGAATGTTGGGTCATGAGACCCATGTTTGTAATATCTCGCTCCTCTGAGCCTAATGAATAAATACTTGAGTCGTAGAGTTATGTTGTGATTCCATGTTGTATTTACACATATCGAGCATATTGTGTGTATGATTGAAATGCTTGGTATGTGTAGGATCTGACAACCTAGTGGTTTATCCTTGGCCTCTCTTAAGGGGAAATGTAGTCTTGTGCTCCATGAGCCATAGTAGTCCGCTACAACCCGGTTCACCGGAGTCCTGCTAGCCCAGCACTACTGCTCAGGACACTTGACTGGCCGGCATGTGTTTCACTTCGTTCCTGTGTCTGTCCCTTCGGGGAAATGTCACGCGGTGACATCCGGAGTCCTGCCTAGCCTGCTACAGCCCGGGTTACCGGAGTCCTGTTAGCCCAGTGCTACAGCCCGGATTCACACGCTGCTGACCGACATGCTCGAAGTTGATTCATGTATGCTTGTCCCCATGGGTTAGTGCCGCTTTGGGTTCACGACTAGCCATGTCGGCCCGGGTTCTCTGTCATATGGATGCTAGCAACACTATCATATACGTGAGCCAAAAGACGCAAACGGTCCCAGGCCCTGGTAAGGCGACACCCGTGGGAATACCGTGCGTGAGGCCGCAAAGTGATATGAGGTGTTACCAGCTAGATCGATGTGACTTGGAATCAGGGTCCTGACAAAAAGGTTAGGGTTTGGGGTCTCCTCAAAATCCATCAATCATCACCGGGGTCTGGGGTGCTACCACCCTTAAAAACATCGTTACGGTCCCATCAATACTCATATACTATATCCTTATTCTTGACAGGGTCAGTCTTCTCAAATCTTCAGGATAATTCCTTATCTGGGCTCTTCCGGTAGTGGCATAACCTTTACCACAATTCTCCTGTCTTTCATCTAGGTAAGGTTCTTCCGAGATTGGGTCCCCTTAGCTGACGGGTCTAGCGCCAACACTAAACAACTATCGATATCTCATGGTGGTCAACAATTTATGGTTTCTCCTGCAGGAAATGGGTCTGGGTTGATCCTCACAGTATAACCTACGGTTGGCAAAAGCTGCCTTGTACAAGGGAAAATACTTATACCATTCTAAGTTTTAAGCAAGGTTTAATATCGTCGTCTCTCTACTATAGGTAAGTCACTCAGATTTACCATCCCATATAGCAAGGCGAATAATAAGAGTAAGTCGGTATGGTGATCAATCCATGCCGCACCCAAATCATTACTTTGTATACGGTTTAGCGAATCTCGCATTCTAACACTTGGTCATCCTCACAAGCATTGCAGAATTTCTCTTGTCGATGAACTGCATTTGGAATAATCCATTGATTCTGCAAGCCAAACAAACATCTATCGTTCCTTCACAACTCTCAGGTTTTGCGTTACTCCTATAAAATTGTCTATCGATAAAATCGTAACTTCTTCCAGGGTTTTTTCCTTTAGCAAGAGTGTGCTTGTTTCTTGGCTGGTCCTAGGGCCTGTGGGTTATGGCCCATCTCATCACTTGTAGTCCTTGAACTTATGATCGGGCAACTGATCATTATTCCAAGTTCCAACTTCCTAGTATTCTTAAATTCATCCAATTGTACTGTCTTCCTTCCTTCTATTGGCACCAAGCTAGGACATGATTACTCAGACTCATCATGGAGTTTCCATTGATCCATATTTCCGACATCATACCTCCTTTATATCCAATAGTAATTTATCTCTTCATCCTCGTGGGATATCCCTCATACCGAGATAAAAACTTATACTTGTGAAGTCCATACTCTACTTCATGGAACATCATTATCCTTTCTAGGGTCAAGCGTCGTTACAGGGGAATATTGGCCATCTCTGCATGGCACTTCTTCAACTGGGAAATGTGAAACACATCATGAACTCCTGACAGTCCTTCGGGTGACTCCAACTTGTTGGCCACTTCTCCCATACGTTCCAAAACTGGGTATGGTCCTACAAATCTCGGGGATAACTTTCCCTTAACTCCAAATCGTTTAACTCCTCGTAGAGGGGACACACGAAGACATGCTCTGTCTCCTATTTCATAGACTACCTCCTTGCATTTTTGAGTCTGCATAACTCTTCTACCTGGACTGAGCTAATCAACTTAACATTCTCTTCTGACTCCTTGATCACATTTGGTCCAAACAACTAACGGTCTCCAACTTCATTCGACATACTCGTGGGGCATCACACACATCGAGACAAAGCTCGTATTCATTTTGTTCGAAATCCACTCAGATGGAGTATCCTTATCTTTTCTAGGGGTCAACGGTTCTTACAGGGTACTACCACCCTTAAAATGCACAAATCTTCCATAGACCATATTTCTCATATCCTCAGAATGGCCAAAATTCTTCTTCATAGAGTAACAACTCATAAAATCCATATCAGTACCAATGATGCTAACTTTATTCATTCTCAAGCGATTACAATCTCTCTCTTTTCCATTACATGTCTCAACTCAACACCTCAATATAAAATAAAATGTTCTCACTTCTACTACTCCATTTCCTTTGTTGCAAACTCAACTATCTAGCATAGGTTTCCATCTCCTTGGGGCATTTTCTGGCAAAGTGCCCTACGCCACTACAACAAACAACCCCCCTATAACAACAAATAGCTTGCAACGAAAAATAAGATGTGTTGCAAATAGCCCCAGGTATACCACCTCTCCCATGTTTTTTTATTTGACCTCTCCCACATATTCAGAGAAGAGTCTCCCTTGATCTCTAGTCTTCTCCCGCCCGTAACAAATTCTTCCCAAAATTTCTACCGTGAGAAACCCTAAAGCAATCCCTCACTCCATATTCCATAAGCGGTGGCGGCGCCTTCCCCTCCGAGGCTCCGAATCTCCACCTAGCTCTGCATCTCTGCTTCCATATTTTCTTGCGCCGCCCCTTTTCAGATCTATTTGGTGTCAATCATCCTTCTCAGTTCTCACCATACCAATCCATCTGGTTGCCCCTCGTCGGATTGGAATTTGGATCTTGTGTCAATAGTGCAGGGGAGGGATTAGTGGATCCTCGATGGACAGTCGACGAGATCCAAATGAACGTCCTCTGCACTTGCCCCTTCCACACAGAGATCATCTTCAGGCATGGAAGGTACATACACATCGGAGGATTCAGAAGTAGAAACATGTGCTACCTGCTAATAACTTCGGTTCCTTAACTATTGATTTCGTTGGAAGTCTTTCCCATCCCACATGTGTTTCCAAGGATCTTCTAAGGCCATGAGGCCTCTGGGTAAGTTCCTCAGGTTCTGCTGTCGATGAGTACGTGAAGGTAGCCGGGTACAATGATGAAGGTAAGAGATTTAGGGCCAGTTTGGATGGCGTCCTCGTCCGTTCGCGCCTGGCCTGTACCATGCCTGAAAACTACCTGTACCATGTTTGGTTGGAGTCCACGGGAGCAGAAGCTAGCCTGGCCTGGTGACCACAAAATCTTGATTAGCCTGGCCCATGACCCAGGCTACTTGATTAGCCTGGCTCAAGCACAAGGAACCGGTCGCCTGGAGGCAGCCTAGCTACAAGTAGTACATTATTCAGCGGGGTTCTTTTGTGAGTTAGCTCTGAACTGTAATGATTTTTGCAGTAAACTTTTTTAGGCGAGGTATGCAACCAAACAGCCCATGCCTGGCCAGGCATAAAATTTCCAGTTCCCAGGCAATGTCCAGGCACCACTTCCTATCAGGCACGGAAGCCAGGACGCGTACCAAACAGGCTCTTAATGAACACACATACTTTGTCAATTTGGGATGTGGTGCGTGCAGGGTGGTGAAGAGCTTGCCAGAGGGGTTCGTGGTTGGGGGACACACTAGCGCCCAAGTCCGTCGGTAGTGTGACTCGTGCAGCAGTACAACGTTGGAGTGGAACAATGCCTGCTCTGTGCTGCCATTGCTCGTCGGCCCCAGGATGCTCCGCGACCGCACTACCCAGTTCAGGGACAGCCAAGGGGCGCTGCTCCTCGTCGTGTGTGTCTCTCTCTATGTGATTGTGTTTCTTATATTTCTATTGATTTATGTATATTTTTTAGCAGAACTTAGCCATATTCCCTACACTATGCTGACGATGCAGAAGTTTGAAATACTACTAGGTGTAGTTCAGGTATTAGTTTTGTACTGATATATAGTTGTTTAACCAAGGAGGAAGAATTATTAGATACCTTTACAAGTACTAGAAGTATCAAGATGACAAACCACTCGGATGTTCCCTTTCTTACATCTCCCATCTCATTTAGAAATATACTAGAAACTGACTACTGAATCTTCAACTTTGGAGTAAGCATGGAAACGACACCAATTACTATTTAAATAGTAGCTTGCCAATTACTCCCTTCGTTCCTCAATATAAGTCTTTGTCGAGATTTCACTATGGACTACATATGGAGCAAAATGAGTGAATCTACACTTTAAAATGCATCTACATACATCCGTATGTGGTCCATGCTGAAATCTCTACAAAGACTTATATTTAGGAACGGAGGGAGTACAACCGTAATCATAAAGTTAAATATTGAGCCATCTCCCCTTAGGAAAGCTTTTTGTTTATCATATATATTGGTAATACCAACGTGCATCAAATTCTCTGTATTCCAGATTAAGAAAGTTCATACTCAGGAAACCATTTAGGCTGGAGACCTTTGTTTTAGTAATGATTTTCTGATGACCGGCAACTGATCTACTACATGACTGTAACTGCAGAATTTAATATTTAGTTCTCCGATCCACCAAGAGTATTGGCTTATAGATGGGACAATGTGTCTAGAGTATTTTTTTATCTTAGTATATGTATATTTGAAATATTGGTTACTGGTCTACTAAGTTACCAATCCATATTTTGAATATGCAGGTTACAAAAAAATTGATTTGTTCCAGACTTCCATGTCAATGTTATTGGCACTGAACCTAGCTAACTACTAGTACGTAGCAAGCTAGTTTTGCTATGAGGTAATTCGTAATTGTTAGCTCTATATTGCATCAACGATTCTTCCATGGTTCAAAGGAAATTGGATTATTAATAGCTCAATATTGCATATTCTTTTTTGTCCTTATTTGTACAAGAGAACACTTCTGGGGGTACCCTAACTTTTTTATCTGTGGACAACATAATGATAGCTAAGTTGCACTCTTGTAAAAGTATAAGATGGTAAGATTTTTAGCGTATGAACATGTAATATATTTTGCTCTAGCTTTTGAAATTCTTCCTTTTTTTGACTTTCTCGTATGATAATATACTACAACTTAAACTTATGATATTTAGTGACAGACTAACATAATGTGCGCACACATTTCCCATACAGTTTCACAAAATATTTTGCCCTACTATTTCTTTTTTGTATATCTTCCTATTACTACTGCTAAATGTACAATTTATACATCCATCATCCTTTCTTGTCCATTGTTTCCGAATATATAGTGTATCTAAAAATGGGTAAGAGTCAGTGCATCATTAATTCTTAAATTTTTTAATGCCAATTATTTTTCTCCTTAATGGTTCTTGTGTTTGCAACTCAGCAAATAATATAGCTGTATATTTTAATAGGCTATAAATGTGTGTAATGATCAATCTATCTTCTCGGTTTATGTTAGTTTTTCTTTTTGCAGTAATAACACAATGCACATAGTATTACGTCATCCATTCCATATACAAGGTGGAAAAATGATTATGGTTTAGAACATGCGGTTCAATAGATGTAGCGGGATTATTTATGCATGGCCTTCATCTTTGTATGTTGCTCCTCCAAATTTTACTGATGTAGCAATTTGATTATTTGTAATTTAAGTTACTTATCTCATTTCTTTGATGTTGTAGATAAACTGATATGCATGGCTCAGATGCTGATTGCAAGGTCGAGAATGAAGCTGCTACTAGATAGTTCCACATAATGTTTTAGATGTTTTTTGCCAGATCAGTGCTTCAAACAGTATATATTAAATAGAATAAGTAAGATGTTGATTGCAAGGTCGAGAATTGGCTGCTGCTACTAGATAGCTCCACATCTTGTAATCTTTGGCTCGTGTTCTTTGTAATGCAACAATCAATTTAATAAATGAGCCTTTCTGTTTGTTATATTGTGGTTCTCTATATGACTATACGAAATACCATTAATTTTTCATGCGAAGGAGAGCTTCTAGGCATTGTAATCACCGTGTATGTCCATTTGAAATCATTTTGTGCAGGGTTGCGACCAACGCATATGAAGTGTTGTTACGCTGTAACTTTATACATTGCAATTTTGCAACACTTATTCAGGTCGTTTACCAACGCATGTATATACGTTGTTGTAGACCTTTGCAACGCCACCAACGACAACGCATAACAATCTGTTGGTATATACGTTAGCAACGCTTATATGGGCCTACGACAACACATTGATGCGTTGCTAAAGGGGGGTTCGTCTTGTAGTGGTGCTCCATTACAACTAAAACATATTACTTCTGACAAGTCTCGAGGTTTCCTTTTTGGGGAAGTGTTGAGGTAGTCCCCTGACTCCTTGCACCTATAACAGGTGATATGACTCAGGTCCTTCCTGGGCTCCAATCGGTTTCTCTTCCTGGACTTTTCCATTCCAATCAGGGCTTCTATTTCCTGTGGGTCATATTCTACTTCCTCTATCAGGAATTCTACTAGATCCCCATTCAAACAATTTTGGGAGATGTGTCCTGCTCCACATGAATAGCAAGACTTAGTGCAGGGTTTACTCGGGTCTTCTTTAGGTGTGTCCTCCATCTCTTCCTTCATCACTACTTCTTCTAAAATTTCCATGAGGGCTCCTTTCATTACTTCTTTCTTCTGCTGGATGGTTCGTTTTACCATGGGGTAAATGTGACACTGAGCAGGATAGTGGGTAGTCCCTTCACACAAGAAACAAGTAATCTGCCTAGTTGGGCATTCTTCAACTGGGTGACTTCCTTCAAAATTAGGGCATTCATCCTTGTGTTCTTTATGGGTGTGTCCTATTTCCGCACAAATCTTGCATGCACAAGGTTTCTTCATATCCTTTCCATAAGGCTTCAACTTCTGGGACACAAGCTGAGACTTTGGCAGAGTCAACTTAAATTCTTTCCAAGTGGTTACTCCTTGCCATCCATTGATGGTTTGGTACATCCCCCACCAAGTAGCAGCACCTCTTTCAAAGCACTGAAGAGCATGCTGGGTCATATCCTTTCCGACTATAGGGTTATTCTTCATGCGATCCTCCATGTTCTGAATCCATTGGTCCATCTCCAATTGACTCATCGGTCTAGAAAATATAAGCTCATCTACATTCATCCTCTATTGGGTCCATGGGTTTGGGGTGAGATAAGAGAGATAGAGAGGGATACACACAATACAAACAAAAGTTTTGAAAAGACAGATTTTATTGTGGCTGTCGGAAAACATCAAACAAATGACAGCTCACAATCATCGCATCTAACGTAGGCATATGAAAGGGGTTTGGTCTTCTAAAGGTCAATAAATCTTCAAGGTCGTATACCTCTTCAAGTCTTGTTCATGCCTCCAATGGCTTCTTCTGGTCATACTTGTCTTTCTCAAGTCCTTTTGCCAGCTCATCTCTGCTGTAGCAAAGTCTCTGGTGACATCCATGAATATTCTGGAGTTGCATTCCAAACTTCTGGGTTTCAACATCTTTGGCATGAGCCATGGTCATACTATCCTTCAGTTCCTGACAAATCTCTGGTATCTCGAGGTTGTAGCTCCTCCAGCTTGGCTACTTCAACTTCTGGGTCCTAAGTTCTTCATGAAATGCTCCTTGTCAAAATACGGCTTCTTGTAGCTCCATCTTAACTTCTTGATGTAACACTCCAGATCCTGGTGATACACCAGCTAAGGTTAAAACTTCATCTTTTGCTGATAGCTGCTACGTTAGCCTTCTACCATCCCATCCTTCCGAAGAAATGCATGCTTAGCTCAGCTCGGTGACCATATATCAATGGCGATGACCGTGTTTCTTCCCTTGTCATTGCCATGAGCTATCTTCCATAGTTGATATCTCCTGCCTTAGGGTTTTCTTGACAAAACTTTGAGGTTTTTAACTCTCCATGCTCGGTCTTTCTCCGATACACCTTGATCTCAGGTATTGACGGCTTCCTTAGTCTGCCAAGTTCCATAAGGGGTGCCTTCCTAGGTAATACAAATCTAGAAAATTCTTCAGAGTCTTCAAATTCTCCTAGTCTTCGGAGTCTTCAACCATTGTAGTTTCCATTATTATAATATATGGTAAAATCCTCTTCATTCCGAATGGTCTCGGTTGTCCGATAGCTTGTACATCTTGGAGTGGTCTCATTTGTCGAATCTTCGTGTGATCAAAAGGGAAAAGGGGGTATGGCCTCACTAAAAGGGGATATTTTAATAAGCTCAGAAGAGAAGAGAGGTAAAAGATCTTTTTGAAAAGAAAGTTTTAGAGAAAAATCTTTCCTATAGGCTTGCCAGTTTCTAGGGGTCACGTCCTACAGTTAACATGTGCTCTGATACCATCTTGTAGCGACCCGACCCGAATGGATCAAGTCTCTGTGCTTAAGTGTCATCCCTGGATCGGTATGCTGACACACACAGTACTCGAGGATTTATAACAGAGGTAAATCACATGTATAAGTAACGTAAGATACTATTACCTCAATCCAAAATAGCGGAAGTAACAAGGTTGTGGATTCCCATCAACAGCAACGACAAAGTTGAGTGTAGAAAATCGTAACCCTAACGTATCACTTACTCGTCGAAAGATATCCTGCAACATGAGACGTTGCAGCCACAAAGGGTCAGGACATTCAATGTACTGGCAAATTCACACCATAGAGAGAAATGATGAACAATGGCTATCACTACATGCATATATGGCTGGTGGAAAAGCTCTATGGTTATAAGGTTTTTGCGAAAAGCCAATTTTTCCCTACTGCAAAGGAATAAATTTTATTTAACTATCATGGTGGTTGTTAAACATTGAGAATGGTTG
Organism: Triticum aestivum; assembly: GCF_018294505.1. NCBI lineage: Eukaryota > Viridiplantae > Streptophyta > Magnoliopsida > Poales > Poaceae > Triticum > Triticum aestivum. The sequence goes on from NC_057809.1 coordinate 219,577,882, forward strand.
ACAACATTCTCAATCCCAATTAAGTAACATCATTAAACCCAGCAAACTTAATTTAAAGTAACATGATGAGATTCACATGATAATCCAAGTACTAGATACTCAATACGTCCATAACCGGGGACACGACTAATCATGATTAGTTTATACACTCTGCAGAGGTTTGCGCACTTTTCCCCACAAGACTCGATCTCCTCCGTTGGGATTCTCGCACTACATGGTGTTTGAGAAACGGATGACAGAGACATAGTCTTTTAGAAGTGCTAGTACCTTACGATCGGGTAGACCGTTACACCTACTTTCCCCTACATCTGCTAGTCTACCACTATAAGAGTTCGCACGACTTAATCAACTATGCTAGAGCCCATAGTAGCTTGTGGCTGCACACGGAAGTTTCTAGCATGAATAATCTCATCATCCCTTTGAGCCTGGGTGGCGGTCCATAAAGAAACAGGCAATCCTGGAATACCCAGGTGCCTAGGCAGGCAATCGCTGGAATACCCAGGTGCCTCAATCCACCCAGATGTGTGTTAAAGTTGCCACCTTAAGTGAACCATTAATTAACAACCTCACATCTGTCATGAAATACTCTCAAACCCAATCCACGTCTACGAGCATAGCATGGCAATATAAGCATAACGTAATAGTAACTCCCAAGGTTTGAATGCAGGGCAATAGGTTCCTACCTCATCAACTACTTCCCAATACCCACATGTTAAAATCTCATCCTAACCATGCAATGTTTGAGGTTGAAACTAATGCATAAAAATTGGGTATGAAAGGAATATGATCAAAGTGTGAACCTGCCTGCAATGTTGATGAAGATGATGCGCACTCAAAACTCTTGATAGTTCTACTTGGCATACTCTGGTCAATCTATCGTAAGCAAGCAATAGTAACCACACATAAGCAATCACTCAAAAGATCAGAAAGATTGAAGAAGACGATTCGGAAAACTTCAAAACTAAGAAAATAACTCTCGCAACATAAAACAATTTCTAACAGTACCAAAATTATGTGAATTTGGCCTTATCAGAAAGTTTATGTCAAGAGCTTCGATTTGCAAAAAGAATCAACTAAAACGGAGCTACGAAACTCAAGTTATGATCAAACGAAGTTTGAATCTAAGTCTGATCTAATTCAAATTTTAAAATTTAAAAAAACATGTTTGGGTTGGATCACCGGATAGAGGAGATCATAATGAAGAAGTGGGCGTTGGTTTCGTTGGATTTGGACTAACGAGCAAAACGTTGTGGTAGTTTGAAACCGAGGGACTAATCAGTAAGAAAAACAATCACAGATAGGTCCCCGGCGAAAAATTAAAAAGAAAAAGAAAAACTTTGCCGTACGAACGTTCGCTGCCGAACGCTATCTGACGAATCTGTTCGCTATAACTACCTAAACAGAAAACGTTCACTACATAACTGAACTAAATAAAAAAATGGGGGTTTTTTAAACCAAAACCGAACCTTTAAAATAAAACTTGTCCGGACCGGGGCGGTTTTACCGAACTGGAAGAAAACTGGCGATTGGATCATGGTCGGGCACCGGCGAGTCGGTGAGTCGGGGCGGCGGCAGCTTGGATCGGCTCCGGCGGGGCGTGGCCTCCGGCGAGCGGTGCGGCATCGGCGAGGAGCGGCGCGGGGCTAGGCGAGGCGCGGCTGTGGCGGCACGGGGCTAGTGTCAGGACCCCGACTCGATGTCACATCGATCTAGCCAGTAACACCTCATATCACTTTGCGGCCTCATGCACGGTATCCCCACGGGTGTCGCCTTACCTTTGCCCGGGACCGTTTGCGCCTTTTGGCTCACGTATATGATAGTGTCGCTAGCATCCATATGATAAGGAGCCCGGGCTGACATGACTAGTCGTAAACCCAAAGTGGCACAGACTTACAGGGACAGGCATCCATGACCCAGCTTCGAACGTGTCGGTCATCAGCAAGTGGGTCCGGGCTGTAGCACTGGGCTAGCAGGACTCCGGTAAACCGGGCTGTAGCGGGCTAACAGGACTCCGGTACTCAATGCGTGACATTTCCCCGAAGGGACAGACACAGGAACGAAGAAGGACACATGCCGGCCAACCTAAGTGTTCCAGAGCAGTAGCAAGCTACCCTGGCTCAGCGGTAACACTAGGAGACATTTCTCGGTAAGAGAGGCTACTAAAGATAAACAACTAGATAGTCAGATCCCACACATACCAAGCATTTCAATCATACACACAATATGCTCGATATGTGCAAATACAACCAGGCATCACAACATGACTCTATGACACAAGTACTTTATTTAAGGCTCAGAGAGCCATACATAACATACACAAAGGTACGGGTCTCACGACCCAGCATTTAAGTCATACAGTCATACAAACCAGCAGCGGAAGTAACTTGTCTGAGTGCAGACAACTAGAAAGATAAAAGAGGCTTGGAAAGCCTAGCTATACTACGTGGTCCTTCTCAAGCTCAGGATCACCACCTGGGCCTTTAGCCTACTCGTTGATGTCAACGTCTACGTAGAACCCATCAGAAGGGGTTGCAGCGTCTTCTGTAAAATGTAAATTATAGCAACATGAGTACAAAGGTACTCAGCAAGACTTACATCAAAACCTACATACATGCATATTATCAAGAAGGGTTGGTGGGGTTATTGCAGCAAGCCAGCTTTGACTCTTGGCTAGGCTAACCTACGAGACTCCAATTTGAAATGGTTTTGCGCACACGAGTCCATTACTCACCACTTCAATACACTACCGAGGATCCACCTCCGTCTCCCTACGGAAAAGCCATCCTCGGCACTCACACTTATCTTGAGGCTTTTAGTAGTTTCCATTTACTTGTCTATGAACTGTATAGGCAACCAAGTAGTCCTTTACCGCGGACGCGGCTATTCGAATAGATCATGATAACCCTGCAGGGGTGTACTTCTTCATACACGCTCTCACCTCTTACCGTCGTTTACACGACATGTACTCGGCAACCTTCAAGTGGAAGCCCAACGTGGGTGTCGGCCACGACCTACCTAATCACCTAAGCCTCCAGTCCAGGTTTATCGCCTATCCAGGTTCCATCCGCAGGGAGTCCGGCCGAGGTTTCCCATACGGCCCCGAACGATGTGAACAGGGTTCCCGAGATACCTAACGGGTATTCGGTACACCCGGCCACGTACCTACCGCATCACAGCCCACCCCTACGGTCAGCGCTGTCCACGGCCTCCAGTAGGCTACAAACACCAGAAACTACTTGCAACTCCTGGACGGAGAACTAGGGTGAATAAGAAGCCGAGAGGGTCCATTGGTTTCGGGCCCAATGCATGGTAGTAGCTGATTCTTAAATCACACATACAGGTCTCAGTGCTTAAGGTCGGCTTCAATGAAACAACCCACCATGTACTCCTACATGGCCTCTCATCGATACCTTTACCAAATCGTGTTCACCACACCACTCTCATTACCGACATAATCATTTCACTCTAGCCCATCACCCAGATGAACCAGACCTGACACGACTCTAAGCATAGCAGGCATAGCAAGGTAGGAACAACACATACATATGGCTCAATCAACTCCTACACATGCTAGTGGGTTTCATCTAGTTACTGTGGCAATGACAGGTCATGCAGAGGAAATGGGTTCAACTACCGTAGCACACAGCAGTTTGAAACGTGTTGTCCTAATGCAGTAAAAGAGAGCAGGAGCGAGAACATGGGATTGTATCGATATGATCAAATGGTTGGTTGCTTGCCTGATGGTTCGATGCACTGATACGGTTCTTCGTTAGGGTAATCACGGTACTCCTCGGGGGCAGAACCTGTCGCAAGGATACCGATACACAACCATCACCAAACAATGTGCAACAATATGATGCATGCATGAAACATAGCAATATGAGTGTGTTGGACTAATGCAACTAAAACCAGAAGGGTTTGAACAAATTTGAATCAAAGATTCAAATTTCAAACTCAAACATGGCCTCTTAAAGTGCTTTTCCTTGTTCTGCTTGAAACATCAATTTAACTTGTTTGATCATGCATGAGAATAGTACAGATGGATAGATTGGATTTTTCTGATCATTTTTCATATATAATTTGTCCAATTTGGAGTTACAGAATAAAAGTTATGAATTTTTGAAGTTTAAATAATATTCTGGAATTTCCTGATTTAAATTAAATTCAGAAATTATAATTACTGCGCCAGCATGACGTCAGCATGACGTCAGTGGTCAACTGCGGCTGGCTGGAGTCAAACCTGACGTGTGGGGGCCACACGTCAGTGACAGTGGGGTTTAACAGGTTTAATTTATTCCTAATTAGGGGTTAGTGGCGTTGGGGGCCCACTGTCAGTGTCAGGGGGTTAACCATTAGTGGTTAGCACTAATCCTAATTAGCTACAGGGCTGGGCCCACCTGTCAGGGACTCAGGGGGTGTCCTGCCGTGGTCAAAGTGGGTCAAACCCACCGGCGACGTGACGCCGGCGAGGCCCGAGACGGCGGCGCGACGCGGGATCGCGCTACAGGGCACGGGCGAGGCCGTGCTTGGGCTCGTTGGAAAGCTCTTGCTCCCGCGCGTCGAACGGTGGCCGTGGCTGGGCCTGGGGTGGCCGGATTCGACGGCGGCGAGCTCGGCTGCGGCCGCCGGAGTTCGGGTGCGGTCGGGATCGGTGTTGCAGGGGGTTTGGGGAGGCGTTAGTGCGTGCTGCGTGCTCCTAGTGAGGTGTGGAGCACGATAGTGTGCTCGGTTGGGTGCTACGGTGACCGTGGCCACGACGGCGACATCGCCGGCGGCGTGGAGCTCTCGGCCAAGGTGGGGCTAGGGCCTAGAGATTGAACGAGACCAGGGGAGAAGGGGGAAACGACTCGGGGGCTCACCGCGGAGCTGCAGGGATGGTTAGCGGGCTCGGGGACGCGCTGGAGACGGCAAATTTGACGGCGACGATGGTCGGAGCCCGAAGAGGGGAACGGCGACGTGGCGGCGATGTAGGGCTTCCGGGGAGCTGTGGGTCGGTGGAGAGGGAAGAGGGGGTCGAGGCGGAGCTCCTGAGCTAGTCGGGGGAGCGAGGGGTGGCCGGAGACGGCTGCTGTGGCGAACGGCGGCGACGATGGTGTTCGGCCATGTGAGAGAGAGAGCGAGGGAGAGGAGGGAAGAGCCGAGGGAGAGTGAGAGAGAGCAGGGGGGAGGCGTGGCGTCGTCCAGGGGCATCGAGGCGAGGAGGGGAGGGCAGGCAGGCAGGGAGAGAGGTGGCGTGGCGCGGTGGCGCGCGCGCGCGCCGGCCACACTCCCCTCCCTCTGTCGGGACGAAGACGACAGAGGAGGGAGGTGGGCTGGGCCGGCTGCTGGCTGGGCCAGCCAGCTGGCTGGGCCGCACAGTGGAGGAGCCCAGGTAAGCTTCTCCCCCTTTTATTTTTTTTCTGTTTTCTAATTTCTGACATTTGTTTTGATTTAAATAATATATTAAATCATTTATTTAACTTATGCCAATTTTTGCAGGGGCTAGATATATTATTCCAGAGCTCCTTTATATATGGCATAATATTTGGACATATATTAATATATATAATTAATATATTTCCAATGCAAATATTTATGCATTAATTCCAAATGCCCAAAATAAATACCTATGAGCTCTTAAAAATATTGGTTTGATTTTTATCTCTGTCCAATATTTTCAGAGAGCAACATGAGCATTTTCTTGGACCCTTTTGGAGAAATTTTTATTTGGGTCATTTTCAAAAAGATTCTGAGGGTTTCACAGATCCCCATTTCAAGTTTCTGATGAAAGAGTAAACATGATGCAACACTCTAATGCATGGCTAGCTAGGATGTGACAACTCACCCCCACTCAAAAGAATCTCGTCCCGAGATTTGGGTTCCTCCGGGAAGAAGGCGGGATACTCGAGTCGAAGACGATCCTCCCTTTCCCAAGTTGCTTCATCCTCAGAATGGTGCGACCATTGTACTTTGAGAAACTTGATGTTATGACGTCGAGTGGTACGTTCGGCCTGATCGAGGATACGAATGGGGTACTCTCGATATGTAAGATTATCTTGGAGATCAAGCGTTTCGTGGTCCACTTCACGGATAGGATCCGAGAAGCAACGCCTGAGTTGAGAAACGTGGAAGACATCGTGGACTCTGGAGAGGTGCGGAGGTAGTTCCAACTGGTAGGCAACTTCTCCTCGTTTGGCGAGAATGCGAAAAGGTCCAATGTAACGAGGAGCCAATTTTCCTTTGATACCGAAACGATGGGTTCCCTTCAGAGGGGTGACCCGAAGATAAGCCTTCTCGTCAACCTCGAAAGTCATAGCCTTATGTTTTCGGTCATATTGACTCTTTTGACGAGATTGGGCTGTTTTCAACTTTTCACGAACGATGCGAACTTGTTCTTCTGCTTCCTGAATCATGTCCGGGCCAAAGAATTGTCTTTCCCCGGTCTCTGACCAGTTAAGGGGTGTTCGACACCGTCGTCCATAAAGAACTTCAAAAGGGGCTTTACCCAAGCTAGATTGATAGCTGTTGTTGTAAGCGAATTCGGCAAATGGAAGGCACTTCTCCCAGTCCATTCCGAAAGAGATAACAGAGGCTCGAAGCATGTCTTCTAGAATTTGGTTGACGCGTTCCACTTGACCACTCGACTGAGGGTGGAAAGCGGTGGTAAAGGAGAGACGAGTCCCCATAGCATTTTGGAAACTTTCCCAAAATCGAGAGGTGAAAAGACTTCCTCGATCCGAGTTAATTTCCAAAGGAACACCATGGAGAGACACTATTCGGGAGATGTACAAATCTGCCAGCTGACTAGCGGTTATACTCTCACGAACAGGTAAGAAATGGGCTACTTTGGAAAGACGATCGACCACGACGAAAATAGCATTATTCCCTCTCTTGGTCCTGGGAAAACCGGTAATGAAATCCATACCAATTTTATCCCATTTCCATTCAGGAATAGCTAAGGGTTGAAGGGTGCCAGCAGGCCGTTGGTGCTCTGCTTTTACACGACGACAGACGTCGCAATTAGCAATAAACTGAGCAATTTCTCTCTTCATCCTAGTCCACCAGAACCTCTGGCGTAGGTCCTGATACATCTTAGTACTACCGGGATGAATAGTGAGAGGAGATTCATGAGCTTCTTTAAGGATCAACTGCCATAGATGCTGGTTCTTGGGAACCACTAGACGGTTCTCAAAGTACACAACACCATGATCATTTGTGGAGAAACAACTAGCACCTCCGCTAGCAATGTTCTCTTTGATTTTAGATATTCCCTTATCTCGCTTTTGGGCAGCGATGATTTGATCCGTAAGAGTAGGTTTTGCTACCAAGGTGGAAAGAAAACCTTGAGGAACAATGTGAAGGTTAAGCTTCCGAAATTCCTCATGGAGAAGCGGTTGACTTTGTTGTAACATCAGGTTGTTACAATAAGATTTACGACTTAGCGCATCAGCCATGACGTTGGCTTTCCCTGGGGTGTAGGTTATTCCTAAGTCGAAGTCTGTGATCAATTCAACCCAACGTCTTTGCCTGAGATTCAAATCCGGTTGGGTGAAAATGTACTTCAGACTTTGGTGATCAGTGAATATTTCGCAACGATTACCGAGGAGGTAATGTCGCCAGGTCTTAAGTGCATAGACTACGGCTGCAAGCTCTAGATCATGAGTAGGATAATTCTCCTCATGTGGGTGCAATTGCCGTGAAGCGTAAGCAATTACGTGTCGGTCTTGCATAAGAATGCAACCTAGTCCTTGTCGCGAGGCGTCGCAGTAGATAACAAAGTCCTTGGAAAAGTCTGGCGGTACCAGTACGGGAGCAGAGGTCAGGCGTCTTTTCAGTTCCTGAAAGCTGTGCTCACATTGTGGAGTCCATTCGAACTTTTTATCTTTCTTGAGGAGTTCGGTTAGAGGTTTAGCAACTTTGGAGAAGTTCTCGACAAAGCGACGACAATAGCTCGCTAAGCCTAGAAAACTCCGAACTTGCTTGACCGATTCAGGTGGAGTCCAATTAAGGACGGCTTGAACTCGCTCAGGGTTAACAGCAATACCTTTACCAGATATTACATGACCTAGATAGGTCACTTCTGACAACCAGAATTCACATTTAGAAAATTTGGCATAAAGGCGATGCTCTCGAAGTTTCTTCAACACTAGTCTTAAATGTTCGGCATGTTCTTCCTCGTTCTTGGAGTAGATGGGTATATCATCGAGGTAAACCACGACGAATTTATCCAAATACTCCATGAAGATTGAGTTCATTAACCGAGAAAAAGTGGCTGGAGCGTTGGTTAATCCGAAGGACATGACGGTGTACTCGTATTGGCCATAATGAGTAACAAAGGCCGTTTTAGGAATGTCCCCGTTTCTGATTTTGATTTGATGGTAGCCCAACCTCAAATCCATCTTGGAGAAGACTGAGGATCCAGCGAGCTGATCATACAGGTCGTTGATCCTAGGAAGTGGATATTTGTTCTTGATTGTGACCAAATTGACAGGTCGGTAATCTACCACCATCCGGTCCGTACCATCTTTCTTCTTGAAGAATAGGACGGGGCAAGCCCACGGAGATGAACTAGGGCGGATGAAACCCTTTTTCAAGGATTCATCGAGTTGTTTCTTAAGCTCGGCTAGTTCTAGTGGTGCCATCTTATAAGGTCTTCTAGCAATCGGAACGGTTCCTGGAATGAGGTCTATTACGAACTCAACATCCCTGTCAGGTGGAACACCTGGCAATTCCTCTGGAAAAACATCCGGAAAGTCACGGACTATCGGAATGTCCTCAAGGTCTGGCAAAGGGCTGGCATTAAGAGAATATAATTGTCGCTTGGCTAATCGGGTCAAGACATTGACTATCTTCCCCGAAGGATGGGTGTGTTGAACAGTCCTAGAGAAGCAATCAATCTTGGCTTGATGAGCTGACATCCAGTCCATACCCAGAATGATGTTAATATCTGAAGATTTAAGGGCTATCAAAGATGCGAGAAAAACAAGTCTGTCGACTTGGATTTCATTTCCATAACTTACCCTAGAGGTCTGCCATCTAGAACCAGGGGTAGAAATTTCCATAGTGGATGGCATGTCACAGAATGCAACGTTATGCAAACGAGCATAATTTTCGGATATAAAAGAATGAGAGGCTCCTGTATCGAAAAGAACAGATGCCGGGTGGCAATTAACAAGAAGCGTACCGAGAACGACGTTGGGATCCTCTTGAGCTTCTTCGGCAGAGATACAGTTGACATGGCCACGTGAAGCGGTGACCGGTTTAGCATGAAACACTTTCCCTGTCGGCTTGCCACGGCCAACAGCTTTAGCAGATTGATTGGGGTTGGTCTGGGGACACTCACGCATATAGTGACCAGATTCCCCACATTTGAAACAAGTCACGGAACTGGTACGTGGAGGAGCATTATTGGTTGGACCCCCATAGGGCTTGGCTGGAGCAGACTGTTGAACGGGGCGAGGCGCCTGGAAAGATGGCCTCGGTGTGAACCTGGGTGGCAGGGCGGTGTTGGGTACCCACACGCGGCGCTTCTGAGGACCAGCACCGGATGAGGAACCCATGTCACGGCCATGCTTGCGTGTTGCGTCATAGTCAGTCTGACCAGTTTCAGCACTGATGGCTTTGTTGACAAGTTTCTGAAAAGATGTGCACTCATGCAGACGGAGGTCACGGCGAAGCTCAGGACTAAGTCCCTTACGGAACCTTGCTTGCTTCTTGGCGTCAGTAGAAACTTCCTCGGTTGCATATCGTGCGAGATTACCAAACTCCCTGCTGTAAACATCCACAGAAAGTCGGCCTTGGGTGAAATTGCAGAATTCCTCACGTTTACGGTCCATGAGACCCTCCGGAATGTGATGTTCACGGAAAGCCTCGCTGAACTCAGCCCAAGTAGTGACATGGCCCGCTGGGCGCATAGCTCCATAATTCTCCCACCATAGACTGGCGGGGCCTTCAAGATGATATGCAGCAAAGGTGACCTTGTCAGCCTCTGCTACCAGCGCGGAACGCAGTTTGTGAGCGATACTGCGAAGCCAGTCATCAGCGTCGAGAGGCTCGACGGAGTGGTGGAACGTGGGTGGATGCAATTTGATAAAATCACTGAGTGACACCACGTTAGTCCTCTGATGGTGTGCTGTGTTCTGTTCAATACGCTCCAACAAACGGTTGGTCTCCCGCTTGTTTCTCTCAGCTTCCATCATAACCTCGGCTAGGGAAGGAGGATGAGGCAGATTTGCATCCCTGACTTCACTGCCTTCGGCCTGCTCTTGAGGAGCAGGGTTAGTGCGCGTGTTGACCATCCTAGGTAAACAAGACAATGATTTAGTCAGGATGATAAAATTCCGACATAGGATATAAAATGTAAGGAATAACTCGAAATGCAAGATGATCATCCGTATGACATGGTAGATACAGAAACTGCTTCTTTATTCCATCGTCATACACACCATACAGGGTTTAGTACAAGACCAAACAAAGTACTATTACGGTGAAAAGAGGATTACATCTCATCGGAGGCATTCCAAGCTCCTATACATTATTTTTCTACACCTCCGGAAGAGTACAAACTAGGTCATATCCCACGAGTCACGCGGGACGATAGAAGACACAGCTAGTGCGAACTAGTGATACTACCACTAACTCAGACCGATCCGTAGTAGTCCTCGTAGAAGTCACCTCCATAGCCTGGAAGCTCAACATGATCATCCGGAAACAGACGGTCTCGCGGAGCTTGTGGACCATAGGGGCTAGGATGAGGCCTTGGACCAACAGACGGTGGCCTGCGGGGACCGCGAGGTGGGGTGATGCCTCCTACATCACGCCAACCCATCACGTCTGGCAGAGCAGATCTCACAGGATAGAGATCGCGCATATCTGAATATCCAGCTTGCACCGCCGGTGCGAACCGAGTCAAAGTGGCCCAGTGGTCAGCACGGGTATTGAAGAGCTCTAACCTCAAGGCCCGATTTTCACGGTCCTTATCCTCGAGCATCTCAGCAGTGGTGCGAGTCCGTGAATCCTCCTGGGTGGGGTCAGCATAAATAGCCTGGAGATACCCTTGTGCTCCCGGAAGTGATCCTGGCATATACCGGAAATCAGAGTCCCGAAATAACCCAGATCTGACTCGCATAATGGTCATCATAGAGTAGGCGGCGTCCTGCACAGCCATCTCAATAGTAACACCGAGTCCATAGGAGCAGTGAAGAGGCTCGGTGGATCCAGGATAAGATGGAAATATCCTGACAGTGCAGAGATACTGGCTTTGATTAAAATCTCGGAATTGCTCTTCGACCGTGTACTCGGGATACCAGCGGTATCCAGCCTCAGTCATTACCCTGACCAACTTGGCAGTATGGCTGGGTACATCTAGGCATCGAGTCAGGCGAACCACTTGATTGAGGTCGCGAGTGGCCATCTGAAAGCACAATCATAATGCAAAGGCATTAGAACTTCTAGCAAAATTTCGGCAGCATAACAGCTGTAAATGCTCAAAAAGGATTTTGAGACATTTGACAAAGGATTTCGTACACACTCAACATCATCATATCAAAGTTCTGAAACCATTCTAACAACATAAGGTGGTAGTAGAACTGAACTAGGCTTGAATCCATCAACTTATAAGGTACTACTGATTAGTAACTCGTGATCCTGAAAGAGAGAACAGATCCTAATTCCTTAACCCCCGGTGGAAGAATGGACTGACTCGGATCAGAATGTCATTAGATAAAGGAGTAAAAAGAGCCTTACGTTCCAACCCACAAACAATTCCCCTACATATAACTAAAGAATTTCTAGACTCAACATCGACCAGTTTGGCTTGGAGAACCTACAGGCAGTCCGGCTCTGATGCCAACGCTGTCAGGACCCCGACTCGATGTCACATCGATCTAGCCGGTAACACCTCATATCACTTTGCGGCCTCACGCACGGTATCCCCACGGGTGTCGTCTTACCTTTTCCCGGGACCGTTTGCGCCTTTTGGCTCACGTATATGATAGTGTCGCTAGCATACATATGATAAGGAGCCCGGGCTGACATGACTAGTCGTAAACCCAAAGTGGCACAGACTTACAGGGACAGGCATCCATGACCCAGCTTCGAACGTGTCGGTCATCAGCAAGTGGGTCCGGGCTGTAGCACTGGGCTAGCAGGACTCCGGTAAACCGGGCTGTAGCGGGCTAACAGGACTCCGGTACTCAAAGCGTGACATTTCCCCGAAGGGACAGACACAGGAACGAAGAAGGACACATGCCGGCCAGCCTAAGTGTTCCAGAGCAGTAGCAAGCTACCATGGCTCAGCGGTAACACTAGGAGACATTTCCCGGTAAGAGAGGCTACTAAAGATAAACAACTAGATAGTCAGATCCCACACATACCAAGCATTTCAATCATACACCCAATATGCTCGATATGTGCAAATACAACGAAGCATCACAACATGACTCTATGACACAAGTACTTTATTTAAGGCTCAGTGAGCCATACATAACATACACAAAGGTACGGGTCTCACGACCCCACATACAAGTCATACAGTCATACAAACCAGCAGCGGAAGTAACTTGTCTGAGTACAGACAACTAGTAAAATAAAAGAGGCTTGGAAAGCCTAGCTATACTACGTGGTCCTTCACAAGCTCAGGGTCACCACCTGGGTCTTTAGCCTACTCGTTGATGTCAACGTCTACATAGAACCCATCAGAAGGGGTTGCAGCGTCTTCTGTAAAAATGTAGATTATAGCAACATGAGTACAAAGGTACTCAACAAGACTTACATCAGATCCTACATACATGCATAGTATCAAGAAGGGTTGGTGGAGTTATTGCAGCAAGCCAGCTTTGACTCTTGGCTAGGCTATTCTACGATACTCCAACTGAAATGGTTTTGCGCACACGAGTCCACTACTCACCACTTCAATACACTACCGAGGATCCACCTCCGTCTTCCTACGGAAGAGCCATCCTCGGCACTCACACTTATCTTGAGGCTTTTAGTAGTTTCCATTTACTTGTCTATGAACTGTATAGGCAACCAAGTAGTCCTTTATCGCGGACGCGGCTATTCGAATAGATCATGTTAACCCTGCAGGGGGTACTTCTTCATACACGCTCTCACCAATTACCGTCGTTTACACGACATGTACTCGGCAACCTTCAAGCGGAAGCCCAACGTGGGTGTCGGCCACGACCTACCTAATCACCTAAGCCTCCAGTCCAGGTTTATCGCCTATTCAGGTTCCATCCGCAGGGAGTCCGGCCGAGGTTTCCCATACGGCCCTGAACGATGTGAACAGGGTTCCCGAGATACCTAACGGGTATTCGGTACACCCGGCCACGTACCTACCGCATCACAGCCCACCCCTACGGTCAGCGCTGTCCACGGCCTCCAGTAGGCTACAAACACCAGAAACTACTTGCAACTCCTGGACGGAGAACTAGGGTGAATAAGAAGCCGAGAGGGTCCATTGGTTTCGGGCCCAATGCATGGTAGTAGCTGATTCTTAAATCACACATACAGATCTCAGTGCTTAAGGTCGGCTTCAATGAAACAACCCACCATGTACTCCTACATGGCCTCTCATCGATACCTTTACCAAAACGTGTTCACCACACCACTCTCATTACCGACATAATCATTTCACTCTAGCCCATCACCCAGATGAACCAGACCTGACACGACTCTAAGCATAGCAGGCATAGCAAGGTAGGAACAACACATACATATGGCTCAATCAACTCCTACACATGCTAGTGGGTTTCATCTAGTTACTGTGGCAATGACAGGTCATGCAGAGGAAGTGGGTTCAACTACCATAGCACACAGCAGTTTGAAACGCGTTGTCTTAATGCAGTAAAAGAGAGCAGGAGCGAGAACATGGGATTGTATCGATATGATCAAATGGTTGGTTGCTTGGCTGATGGTTCGATGCACTGATACGGTTCTTCGTTAGGGTAATCATGGTACTCCTCGGAGGCAGATCCTGCCGTAAAGAACATCGGTACACAACCATCACCAAACAATGTGCAACAATATGATGCATGCATGAAACATAGCAATATGAGTGGTGTTTGGCTAATGCAACTAAGACCAGAAGGGTTTGAACCAATTTGAATCAAAGATTCAAATTTCAAACTCAAACATGGCCCTTTAAAGTGTTTTTCCTTGTTCTGCATTAAACACCAAGTTAACTTGTTTAGTCATGCATGAAAATAGTACAGATGGATAGATTGGATTTTTCTGATCATTTTTCATATATAATTTGTCTGATTTGGAATTACAGAATAAAAGTTATGAATTTTTGAAGTTTAAATTATATTCTGGAATTTCCTATATTAGAATAATTCCAGAAAATCAATTATTGCGTTAGCCTGACGTCAGTGTGACGTCAGCAGGTCAACGGAACAGGTCCAGGTCAAACCTGACAGTGGGTCCCGCGTGTCAGGGTGATTAATTAATTAAAGTTTAATTAAAACTAAACCTGTTTAATTAACAGGGCTGGGCCCCACCTGTCATTGACTCAGGGGAGTCAACCAGGGCCCACCCGTGGTCAAACCCGGGTCGGCTGCACCGGCGTTTAGC